>NC_081449.1:10288505-10308260 GCF_007210705.1 Tigriopus californicus | reverse complement strand
GCTGCCAGATCGGCGGGGTCGCATGACTTCGTCGTCTTCGTAGTCGTCTGAAAAGCTGAAATTGGCGTTGATGTGGTGGTTGGAGGGCTGTTTTTGAAGGTGTTGCGGAAGTGCGTGGTGTACATGGTTCACATGGGCACTCGACTCACACCGTCTGGGAGGGCCTGGGACCTGGTTACTGAACTTGCCCTTGTGCTTATCAGGGAGAACATTTTCGATCACGATGATCGTTCCTGGGGGCTGCTCGGGGGTCTTGGGGAGTTGGCGACGACCCCCTGGTCGTGGTCTGAGATTGGGATGACTCCATTGGCGCTCGAGTTTGGCGCCATCGGGTCGCTCTGGAAGCCTGCGTCGGTGTTCTAAGCTACTTGTTGCTCTAGAAGCATCAGTGTGGATATGTTTAACAGTGATACGTCTGTTTTCCTCTTCACGATAATAAGTGTCTTGATAATATTGCGGGGTTTGATACTCTCGATGGCGATCCACGGAAACACCCCGATTTCTCTCCAACATGTGAGGCTGGGGCTCATACCACTCTTGAGTGCCGGTTCCCCCATCACCTCCGTCACCCAATTTGGGCACGTTCTGGTAAATGGGCTCAATTGGTTCGGGGAACGTCTTGGGAGGATGTCTCTGCTGCTGCTGTTGCTGCTGTTGATGCTGCTGCTGGTGTTGGTGTTGTTGGTGATGTTGTTGCTGTTGTGGGTGAGGGTTGTGTTGGTTTGAGAAATGGCTCTTATCAATATCATCCTCTAAAGGCAAGGGCTCTTCGAGCGTGTTGAGATAGTTTTGTACCAGTTCATTGGACTGCTTCTGTTTCAGAGACGCTCTTCGCTCTGCTTCGGCTTCTTTTCCATCCATAAGTTTGGTGGGTCCTCCTCCGAAGATATCGCCATTCTGAAAGAAGAGGAGCACAAAAATTCGAATAAGAATAGTCCTTTTCGTGCCCTATTGATCCTTAATGGCAGTCATTTACCGGAAGAGCCTTCTTAAAACTTGAAGGAGGTGGAAGTGCTGTGAATTTGGTCTGTTTCCAATTTTCCAATATAAGCATGCCGCCGTAGATCTTTCCGACGGTAAGTTTGTTAGGTCCAGTTTCTAGAAGGAGAGGGATCGAAAAGAAAATGAAAAAGAACTTTCAAGATAGATGTTCAGATCTGCAACTGATAACACAACCCTTTTTTGCGCTAAGTTATGGTACAACTGCAGATGTTTGCATTGAACATTTAGGTTTGAACATGTCGAACTTTGACTTGCTCGAGAATTTCTCAATAGGTTGAAAAAAACCTACACGGAACTTGGGCGACGTGAGTTCCGATGCTTAATTGTTGGGAATCATACCTTCACTGATCCGTCTTTACAAATTCAAATTCCGTGTAGTTCTTCTTTCTTCCAACTAGTACAAATTTCTCGGACAAACCAGAGTTTGACAGGTCAATACATGGCACTAACCTGCCGGGCGCGGTACAAGCAAGTCGATTTTCCCGTCCCGTTTGACAAATGGCCAGGTTCTTCCGATGGTGGTTCGGAGCTCTTGATCCGCTTGATCCATCTCATCCATGGATCGCACGAAGATCTGAAGGTTCACTCTCACCAAAGCAAAGAGTGTGGTGGTAAAGTGAACCTTACCTTCATCATCAATGGGCATGTTCATTCGAACCAACCGTTTGTAGGCTAGTATGTCTGGGCATTTGCTACCAAATCCCAATGGAGGATCAATCTGTTTCAAAAGGGCAAACATATCCGTGTAGTGGATCTTCCCCCTGGAAAACGAAACAACATGAAATGAGGACAGTAAACACATCAACGGCATACCTTGAATCACATAACATAAATATTACAGACGAGGTTTGGCGGACAGCATTTCTTCGCGATTCTCAGCTCCAGTGGCAATTTGAGCTCAATAAAGCTCACTACTGTGATTACGTATTGTACGAGTATATTCTGAGCCTCTACCACGAGAAACCTCATAGTGAGTGGGTATTTTCAGGTCTTTTCATCGATGGATGTGGATTAAGGAAAGTGCTTTGGAGAATTGTTCTGGTTTTAGAAGGGGCTGCTTCTATTTCTAGCACTACTCCAATTCAATAGAAATCGAGACCCGAATCTCGAACTTTGGCAGATTTTCTTTTTAGCTATTTTCTCCCGCCTCACTTGGACGTGTCTCAGTGATGTAGCTCAGACTTCCAAAGTCAGGCTGATAAATCCATCTCAACCCCTCGCTCCATGTTCCTTGCTTCCTAGGCCTGCCTGCTTCAGTGTGTTATATGGAAAGTTATAGTGCTGCATGATGATGATGATGATCATGTTGATCATGATGATGCTGTCGGGGCAAAGAAACCGCACGGTGTTTGAGACGTATTCGGCCAACTTACTCTCCCTGCGGATCAAATTCGCACCAAACTGTGATGAACTCTGACAGATGGTGGGATCCTAAGATGGAGCTATCCCGAGTCAGGTAATCGAAGCTATCCATAATGACAGCCACCACGATATTCAGCATGATGAAACTGCACAGGAAGATGAAGGAAATGAAATAGAAGTAGGTCATATTCGAGCCACACTTCTTGTCCGGATCGATCACTTGACCCGTGGTTTGGTTGATCTCCTTGGACCTGGGATCGCACGTCCGACCTGCGATGCAGGCCATCATGATATCCGGCCACGCTTCTCCGGTCGAACATCTGAAAGGCATAAGAAGGAACAACGTAGGTATACGTAGCACTAGCGGAATGCGGAACACCATAAATAACACTGGGTTGGCATACGACTCGAAAGGTTCGAATAAATACGGAGATGCTATGTTTCTTTGTGATGACTTGTGCCGATTCCTAATCTTTTTTTAAGTTGGAAATTTCAATACATACGTATATAATTCTAAATTCTAAATTCTAAGCAGCTGATGTCTGAATTGACTTGAAGCGATGACCATTGAAAGGTCGATTTTTTTTTCTACATCTATAGCACACACAGAGTACCCACGTAAAGTGCAGTTGTATCATAAGACAGGAACTCTACCTAGGCTACATCTCAAAGAATGCCTTTCAAGTGCAACAAATTGGCGCTCACGTGCCGAACTGTACCTTGTAACTCGGAACAAGAGACCTAATTACATTTCAGACACACGTCTTTTTAGCTTGTACACACTTTTCCTAAAATGGCGGAGAGCTTGACGTAGATCGGTAGAAAGACGTTTTGGAGAAACAAGATCATGTTGGAAAACCAGGGCAATAAACATTTAACAAGCCAGTCGAATGCCCTTTTGCACAATATATTGATCTTTAATGGTGTTAAGGAATGCAATGCTCAACTCTGAATTATAATTGAATTTGGTTCATTTGCCATACAGATCAATGTATTTTAAAAGGTTAGATGATCGACGGAAAGTAACGAAGGAAATTGGAATTGTGAAAGAGCATTTCAACAATACCACAACATATTACGGCAAATACATGTGGTACTAAACTTTTGTTTTCGAGTTTTCTTCCGTCAACGATTTAAGAGCATCATGCTTGAATTCGTAGTTCTTTTGGATGATGTTGGTTTCCATATGATTTACATAATTTAAAAACTCTTTCTATGAGCACAAAGTGTTTGAAAACCAATGCAAACCAAGGATGAGCGAGTGGAAATTCCCTTGTCTCCTCTTGGAGCTGAACTGCTGTACGGCCAAGGCGAAACCAAGGATGAGCGAGTGGAAATTCCCTTGTCTCCTCTTGGAGCTGAACAGGCTCGAAAATTAAACGTTTCTGAATAAGCAAATGATGAAGGAGGGAAATCTCCTAGGAGCCGACGAGGGATCTGACTTCCGCTCGACGAAAGACCACTCTGCTATGTATAACGAGGCAACTTCCATGCCCTCAATCTTAATCGATTGGAGATTGCTTTAACATTGCTTTGGTAGGAAATTTTAAAGGAGGCGGTAAAAGCCTCACCTATCTTATATTCAATGGTAATGTACATCCCTGTACATTAGTTTATTAGAGCGCTTTATCGAGACACATCTACATATCATCAAATGATCAGAAATGCATGTCCTTCTTAACATAATTGATCATTTATACTCGTGTCTATGATTGGTATTCGCATGATATTGACAATGGCCTTGGAGGAGCGGTGGTGAATGAGGGTATTTTTTCGCTTTTTATTATCACAGGCTTGTCATTTATTACAACATGTACGAGGTGCTTTCAAAATCAGAATTCATCCCATGGATCTCTTTTCAATCATTGATTTAATTACTAGGGTTGCAAAAATATAGATATGGCCCGTTCATTTTTGAGCAGTCTTTTTGCAATTTTCGATTTCTGCAATTGCTGACCATGATGAAACTATTTGCATCTCGTCCAAGCATGTTGACGCCACCCGCGCCAAGTCCAGATTGATGTTGTTTTCTACCTTGCCAAGGCGTGGCAGAACGCCAAGGAAATCAAAAAGCTTCGAGTCAATTCTAGTATCTGTCAATTTAGTCTTTCAAAAATTCATGCCATTTCTAACATAGGTGTTGTCTCGAATATTTTTGTTTCAAATTGCTTAGGTTGTAAAATCAAGTTATGCATAATAAGCCCAAGCGGTGTCAACATCCTTGGGCAAAACGAAAATAGCTTAAACAGAGTCACTTTAGTCAGCCATATCAGAAAATGAATTCTGCAAGAGCTACTCAAATTAAGCCGCGCCATACTTCACTTATGGCCACTAAAGTTACTTGAGGTAAGAAACACCAATAAAGCTGACTTTTTCCATCCTCTAATTCTTAGGTTCGTTAAGCCATGCAAGAAAAATGAAATTCCCTGTAAGTCATGTGATGTTATAGTCTGCAAAATATTTGATCATGAAAAGTGATAAGTAAAATTTGAAACTTGTTTTCCTTTGTGGTATGAAAACAATATTATCTAAAAATCTGGGACATTTACATTATTAAACAAAAGAGTTAATTGGGGGTTAAAATTGTCCAAAAGTGATGTTGGATTACTTGCAACTCTGCAAACGAAAATAATTGAATTTCATGCTACGGTTGGTTCCCCAGTCCGAGCTGAGGCCTGTTTTTTTAAACCTCGTACCTCGAAGTTTGCGGCTAGGACGTTGACCAGTATGAGACTACACTCACCAAAGTAGTGAGTGAGTGAGTGGTCATTCTGGGTAACGCCCAAGGTACGAACGTCTAAAAAATCGCCTCTGGACGGTCAACCTCAGCCAAAAAAGCCATGAAAAGCTCAAGAAAGCCTATGGCGTCAATTTTGATATCAATGCAACTTTCTCGAAAGATTGCTCAATCTATCATCCCATTGACCAATATGCGCCCTGATGGATCATAGATCTACCAGATTTCCCCACATGCAATATCCAAGTACCGTGTTGTTGTACTCCTGATGTAGGTTGACAAGTGTCAGTCTAACTTACCGGAAGAGCAACATGAAAGCCTGGGCCACATTTCGAAAGTTGTTATGTCGTTCTATGGCTGTGGACGAATCCAGGGCAATGTTTCCAAACAATTGCATACCCACGATGGCATAGATGAAGAACAACATCACCATGAGCATCATAACATATGGCAAAGCCTGCAAAAAATGGATGTGAATGAATGGATGGATGGTGTGGGCTAGCCACTCGAATGTACTCTGAATATGACTAAAACAAAAGAGCCAATGGTGGCGGCAAAACTCCCATTATTTCTGAGAAAAAGTCTCAATTTGACGAACACCGGATTCAATCAAGATATATGCCTATCTACCCAATCTTGGCACCACACCTCATTTGGTATGGGCGTGCCTGCGTGAGCACATACTTTTACACCTTGGTCCCCTTAGTTGAATTTTGATGGATGGCGTGGAAGGATCGTCCATCATTGCTCTTAGTAGCCCCCTGTTCTTCATCTAGACAAATCAAGGATTCAAGTCTTGAAAAGGGGAGTTAAAGGTTCACCGTAGGAAAACCTTGCAAGAGGCGTCCTTCCAACTTGACCGACGTTTTCGTTGCCTCCGCCCTTCTTTGCCTTTTAGCTATCTACTCGGTAGGTCACGGCTGTGGTATACATTTAGATCCACAATGTTGGTAGGTGTGAGCGGAGTGTGCTCAGCCTGATGTCAAACGAGGGACTAAAGTGCTCAGTAAGCTATCCCTTTTTGTGGACAAGATTACCTGCCATCGTTTAAAAAAGGCCGTTGTCGAATTGGAAATTCTGATCACCCCATTTGGGGCTAGGCTTGTATGCTTTTTTTACTTGAGCTTTATGGCCATCTTTCTATCGACATACGGAGGAGGAAGAGACAAGCTTTACAGGATGTGAAACATTTGGAGGCACGTTGGTGGGGTTGGTTGAACTTGAAAGAAACATGTAATATCTATAGGAAGAAAGAAGGCTCGAAGAAGAGTTGAAACATATGTCAGAAGCTCTCACATCATATGAACAAGAATCCGTGAACTAACCCAACAAAAACGAGGAAAAGGGGTCGTTTTAGTTGACATGGTGGACGCTCCGGGCTTTAGGGCCAACAAAATGTTTTGAACAGATTTTGTCGCTTAAAAATTTATGAACCTAGTTTCTCGAAATCTTCATTTTTTTTGGCCAAGCTCCATATCCTGGAAAGAGGCCCTCCCTGCATTCATGTACAGTACAACTTATACTGTACTGTACTGCACTGTTCGGTACAGTACTGCCTACGAAGGACATTTCCTCCAACCATCCGCTTTGAAAGTAAGTGAGCAAGTGTGTACGGATGGATGGATGGATGGATAGATGAGAGGAAGGAGTGAGTTTCTCCGTTTGTTTCTTTGTATTGGCACTCCTGAAAGCGTTCAGACTTCAAAACAAGGCTTTTAAAAGCTGTTCTAGGAGCCCCCATGGGACCTTTCCTGGGAGTGTGAGAAAACGAAAAGAGAATCTGAGACGAGGAAGGAAATAGGGCTCAAGGCTTTTGCTCCGAGTTGGTTGGTTGTTCATACCTTGATTGATTGGACGAAAGTGAACAATAGAATCCTGATACTGACACTGCGGCGCAAGAGCTTGATAAGACGGGCAGCTCGAAAAAGTCTCAAGAACCCGACATTGACGATTTGGGTGGCGTCAATTATGCTCCCCACCACGGTAATGAAGTCGAATGTGTTCCACGAGTCCTTGAAGTAGGCCTGCAAGGAAAGACAATAGAGATTAAAGAGCAAGCGCCAGTTTGCGCCGTAATCATCGACAACGATGCCAAGTTCATCAAGCGAGCAGCATTAATTTGAATGAAAAAAAGACGGGAGGGGATGGGCGGAGGCGAATGGGCTATTTGCGAGTGCCTTTACGTACAGTACGGATGTCCTTGGGGTCGTTCATGCACATAGTTTGAGTCGACGACGACGACAACTGCGTTCAAACGATGGTTGAAGTTCTGAATAAGTTGTTACCCCCGAGGACCTACGAGGAAGAAGGCCATGACTAAGGAAATGGAGTGAAGGGGCCACATTCTTGATCTTATCCGCAATATTCTTGAATTCTTCTGCCGTTGTCTACCCCTCTTCATTTCTCTCTCCCTTTCTTTCTTTCCCTCTTTTTTTTCTTTCTTTCTCTGTGTCTTTCCCTGTCTTTCCATTGCCGGCCTCTGAACTCTGAATGCACAAAGGTCTTGCTTGATCTCCCCTCCTTCGTCCGATCGTCCGCTTTTGTACCATACTCCGAAGTCAAAGCAGTCGTTGGTATACATGTACAATGTACATCCATATTGGAGAAAGTGCAAACTAGAAATAAGTCCCATGCTTCAATGAACTTGCAAGTTCAGGCTTCTGGATAACACTCTCGACATTGGAGGTTCATTGTTCAAGAATAACAGTTCTCTTATGTAAGTGGGACAGCCAATCGAAGGACGAATAGTACAGTAGTACAGTGGTACAAGCAAGAACTTTCCTAGGTCAGCTCCAAACAAGCCCAATAGTTAAAGGAAAAGAAAGGACCAAGAAGAGGATGATAATAATGAGTCCAGTACGATGGTGGTTTGACTCATTTTGAGAGCCTGGCTGGTTCTAATCGCGTTGCAATTAATGCAGTTTCATTTCCAGTTCAAATTCGAGGTTAGTTGTGGGTGTGGTGGATGTGTGTTCGTCTAACCGGACTGTACCGTACATCCGCCTTTGTGTGTTCGTCTAACCGGATAGCTTTTAAAATATTTTCATGGTGGGTAACAAGCGAGGAAACACCCGATCTTTGTGCTCTTGTACAACGAGCATAGTAGGTAAAGTAGGAGAGATACACGTGAGTGTTCCTCCTCACATCTCATTCTCCCTCTGCTTAGTAGACTTGGTCCCGAACTATTCACACCCCACTAAACTGCATGAAGCTCATGCCAAAAATAGAATTGCAAATCAAATTAAAAGGCGCCCAATTTCAATGCCTCTTTTTTCAATGGCCTCTTCGCCCTGACGGAACAACGCACCATCAGAGAGACTAGACAGTCCAAGAAAACTACTGGGGGGGGGCAGTACATAACTCATCGTTAGTCAATGGTCTCGAAAGTGATTTTTTGTTCATGAGAGAGAAGGTCATTCATTCACGAGCAAATCCCAAGATCTCTCTTTTCTTGCCCAGCGGTACAGTCAGTAGCCGATGATCGCGTCCAAGGCTTAGAGGATCCATTAATCTGTGACACTAGAATGACCCCTTGTAGGTTGGCTAATTCTTAAATATCCGGTTACTGGATAATGAATCGCTTTTTTTTCTCGCCCCAAAGTTTCGATTTCGGTTTTCACGCCAAGTTTCCAAGAGCTCACCAATTCCGATTGCATTAAACCTGGAAACTTCGATTAGTTTCAGGACTTTCGAGGCCTGAGCCGACGAGATATCAAAGGAGATTCCTTATTAAATAAAATATGCAGACCCACGCCATCAATTTCCATCCTTGGCAAGCCGGCTAAAGCCTTGTAAAGCCATTGATGTTCACCTGAAAGCCTCATTTCGAGGATCAACCCAAGATCCCGCCCATCAAAACCACTTAGGCGTACGTACATCATAACAAAGCTGCTCACTCGTCTAAGCGGCCAGTCCACCCACCCACCCACTAACATCTACTGTACGTCCCTACATAGCGGTAGTGTGAGTAGTTTTGAGCGAAAGCTCAACTCCAAGTTGGCTGGCCAAGGCCGAGCGATTCGAAAGTGGACCAATGGCATAAATTTGATTCTCACGAGGCAAACCTGCCGTCTCCACAGTAGATGGACCAAGCCCCTTATCTTCGTTTGAGCAAGTTCGCACTGACAACCCAAGGTCAAAAGTTGGTGAAACTTTCTCTCCATTTCGCGTCGTGCATAGGCACTAATTCCCACGAGTAATAGACAAAACACGAAAATGCCTCCAAAAGGACAGACGCCCAATCTCTTCGGTGATAGCCACCGCAATTGAGCGTGCTCGTGGATGTTCGTGCAAGGATGACTGGATTACATATTCTTTGTGCCATCTACGTACAGATATGTGTGTAACTCTCCACGAGTTTGGGAATAACGTTAGAGACTGGATGGGTTTGGGCAATTCAAAGAAGGGATAACATGACATGTACAGAATTTACTCTTTCGTCTACGGCATTGTGACCATATCCCGGTAGGAGGACCCAGGGAACCCCTTCTAGTCTAGTTGGTAACTCACTGGTTGGTAATTTGGAAGAATGGCGTACAAAAACAACATGTTGTACTTTGTTCCATAGGAACAAACCCATGAATGGGAAGAACCGGGATTGGTACGCAGAGTGGCATTGTAGTCAGGCCTTAAATAAATCAAGCCACTTCCGTCATGTTTCCGCTAGCTTTCTATGATTTATTCTACTTTTATCAGTTTTGTGTGTACTTACAACACAGAAGAAGGCAGCAGAGTGCACACCCATCGAGCACAAAATAATGAACGGGTTCCATGCTTTTTGTCATGGACAAAACACAAGACTAACCAACAAGAGAACAGCCTCGTTGAAAGGCAACAAAAACCTTGTGATTCCAATGGAACGCTCAAAACCAACTCAAGAGCAATTACCGCGATCCCTCGTCCTAATTCGGTCCAAAGCTGTCTGCTCTAAAGGAAAGGACTCAAAAAATCTTCGTTGCCAAGAATATTAGATATTCTTTGTAATCAACGTGGTCGCCCTTGATCGAGTTTGATATGAGAGCTCTAGGGTCATTTTCTGAATATTCCTCTATTGCACTTTTCCTTGGCCCATTTGCATTGCATACTTACTCTGTATTGTACTAAGTATTGTATATACTATGTATATACTCGTACGTACGTGTACGTACGCACTAATAGTAGTGCTACCTACGTACATATGAAAGTAGATACCGACCCGTCTACGAATTCAAATGGCCCCTTCCTCCGTCGGATTGTGTGGTTTCCTGTGATGGTCCCAAAGCTGACTAACTTTGTTCATACAGTGGAAACCCCCCAAGGCACAGAACTGAACAATTCATGCTCGTGCATAGACTTTACGTCGTCCTCTGGGGATATTAACAAGCAAAGAAGGGGAACCCAAGTCGTTGAGGCATTGCTTACGATATGAATTACTACTTGGAGTCTCTGGAGTTTCGAAAGAGACAGGTGAGCGGGGGAGGCGAGGTGGTTGGGTGGTTGGGTGGTTGGATGGTTGGGTCAATGTAGTACAAAACTCGTTGGACTAAAGCTCATTTAGCAAGGCCAGTCATGCCAGCCTTGATGTGAGTGAGTTGAGCTTAAGGGACCGAAATACAATCACTCAGCACTGAGTTTCGGGGTAAATAAAAACACGACCTGGGAAGTCCCATTTGTACGTAATAGAGCAAAGATCGGTAGTTGAAGCGCAGAGAAAGCAAGAAAGGTGACATGCAAGTCACTCGGCAACTTTGGGGATCACGGACGGATCGCCAAGGAGCGAAGCAATAACCCCTCCCCTTGGCTATGCTTCATACTTGAATATATAACAAGAAGCTATTTTTAGCTCTCTTCCCTTGGCCTATAAGTCCCCCATTTTAGTCAAAACACAAACACCATCTGAGAAGGAAACTGACAGTTAAAGATCAATCCTCGGCGAGCTCCGTCGTCATTTGCTGAAACTGCTTTCACTTTCTTTTGACAGCGCTTTAACTTCCTTTTGAGCAAACAAAAAGCTGAAACAGCCAATTGTGATTTGGCCATGAATTATCTCTTGGTATTGGTACCTCGACTCTCTGCCATAGGTTGTTGCTTACATATGGTAAAAGACCCTCTCCTCAATAAATCAATTCCAAATGACCTCATTTCGACCCGTACTTTCGTAGGGGCCCCTAATGAATTTCTTTGTTGAATGTCAATATTCAGCGCTCATTGAAACGCATTTGAAACCAGCGAGTAACACATGCTTTCAAGTTCTCTCAAATGGCAAAGAGGGAGAGTCTTCATGGGATCTTCGAGGAATTCAAAGCCTGTTGTTCCATTGCGATATCGCTAAAGCACACTATCAGTTGGCCTGCACAAGTGCACAAGTGCACAGGCGCACAGGCGCTCAACATGTCGAAAATGCACGAAGTTGCTCATCCACGTTCGATATCATTTGAGTGAAGAAGAATGTGAAGCTAGTCGTGTACCCTTACTTAGTCCTTGGTTGTTATGGACTACGAGTAGTGATAAAAGATGAAGTGTCCTTCAATTCAAATTGCCTACTCCAGTTCCCGATGGTAGTTGAATCAACCACAAGCTTCATGAGGAGGTAGAGCATGTCGAATGCACCACACGACACTCACCTTGGTTCCAAAACACGCCAATTTCATGACGCACTCCACCGTAAAGAGGATCGTGAACACCAAATTGAAATCCGATAACAGATCCGTGTATTGAAGAGGGGCCCCTTGATACTGAAAAAAGCAATTTAAATTAAACCTTTGTCCCAGATATTTCCTTCTTCACCTGATCAAACCAGAAGTTCAGAGAAAAAAAATTGGGGCTTGCGCACATTCAAAACAAAACTAGGCAAAAGACTCGGTTTTTTTTTTACTGTACGCTATTTCTTAAAAGGTTAAGTAAGTATTGCAGAAGAGGGTTCAGTCATTACACTCGTAACTGTACAAACAGTAGTCAGCACATGAAAAAGTAGTAGTTGAAAAATCGAGTGGGGAACAAGTAAGCAAATGAGGAAAAGCTTTCTCATCAGGCATTGAGCAAATGACCAATTGGCAGAAAAGAACATGCAAACCTTTGATAGCGGCGCTGGTGGTGTTAGCAACCTTATCAAATGTTAAACAAATGCCGCTTAAGCAAAACGGATTCGTTGATAAACGGGCCAATTTCGCCCTACTTCAAGGAGGTATTTTCTCTTCATTGCAAACATAGATTATGTCGCACAAACGTACAATGCCAGTTGCCAGTACGAAAAGTGTGCTTACCCTCACAATATCAACAAGCTACTTTGCTACCTTAAGCATTAGTATATGGTGCACCTACCTACATTTTATGCATGATCTTTTATTTATTACCTTCAACATGAGCAGAATGGTGTTCATGACAATAAGGAGCATGATGAAGTTTTCAAAAGGCGGGGAGGTCACCAATCTCCAGATGTGGAACAGACAGCCTGATTGTTCTTCGGGAACGTACACTTGCATGGGCTTGGCTTGGATAACATAATTAATACACGATTTCTGAAAAAGAGTTGGCAAACTTTTGACAAGCTGCTTGGAAGTGGAAGTCAAGACTTCCTGCACTCTCTCTCTCTCTCTTTCACACACAACCCCCCCCAACTTTCAAACTTGGAAGCTAAGCAAATTGTACTTGGGATATGCCAAGCTCCGATCTATCGATCCATCCTTCAGATGGTCGCGAGAATACAGTACACACACAAGTAGGGTAGGTGCAGTGCTATACTGTAGTAAAGGCAACGGCGACACATCAAGGGGACGACCGAAGATAATGGAAAGCGAAACTGAAGGCATCTTGTCGACATCAATTGGTGTCAAGTTGGAACAAGGCGACAGGCTTGAGACTAGAATAACTTTTCCTCTCTAATCAGGTCATCACTCAAGACTGTGGAAGGAAAATTTAAAAAAAAGGATCTCTAATTCATGTGAAAAAGAGAGCCTCTTTTTTTTCGGCTGTACGTCTCCTCCTCGTGCACTCAAGAGGCATGCATAAGAAAGCATATCAAGGAAAAACGAAACCACAAGACCAGGATATCCAGGAGAACGAAACGCCATCTGCTGCTTGTCTTGCGCCTGCTTGATGAGGTAGGGGTGGTAGAGGCGGTGATCCAGCCAGTCAGAAATGTTCCAGGATCTCATTTCTCTCGTTCTCTCTTTCTCCACTTTCCATTTTGTAACAGGACCACAATATTGTGCATATAGGTACAATAATGGTGTGTTGGTATGCCAGTATAGAGATCGGCGATGGGTAAGAACGAAATAAGACGATTACATTGAACGTACACACAGGCCAACTCAGTGCCACCTGCGTGCCAAAAAAGCTGCGTGATATCACAATAATATCGGTCATTAGCGAAGTGCTGTTGCTTTAGACTGGCTCGAAGACCGTCCCGTTTACGCTGTCTATCTCTCTCTCTCTTTCATGACCCGCCATTCACATAAAGCTACCGATGAAGCCAGTTATGATGATAATAGTTGTTGCAGTAGAAATTCATCAGTCTTAAACTCACAGCAAACGCAGACCACAAACCAGTGGAGAGGCCTAGAATAGGTATATGTGTGCGGTGTGTGTTTGTGTGTTTGTGGCGCAATATTTGTGGAAAAAGACTGACTGCACTTTGACATGACGTCGAAGAAGCAACGCAGATTGGAGGTCAGTGAGAAGACTCAATTTCCATCTAGAACTTGGAACTTAGAACGGGGTGTCCCTGTCTTGTTCCTTGTCTCGCACACTTTCTTTCTAATGTGGGAACGAGACCTGAGGTGGAAGAGTTAGAGCTGCTCCTAATTAAGCAGGACTGATCTCAAGCTTGGGTGGTCGGATAGAATCCGCCTTTGATTCTTGTCTAATTAATGTCTTAGTGTTGCGGCAAGGTGGAAGAGGGGCAAAGACGAGGTTCGTGAATAGTGGTGTGATCTCTGTTCGTTCGTCCCTCCCTACGACTCGCACACTCGCTTGAGTGTGCACGAAGGAGGGAGTCCACCAACCATGTACATACTACATTGTACGTATACTACAGTATACCTATAGGAACGTACCCAGGGACTGAGTACGCTTGGTCTCACTTCTAGTGGCAAATGGAGATGAGACACGACGACTGGCCCAAAAGACACATTGGGTGACAAATCCAGGAGCGAATTAGTGGACCCCATTGCAGATGTTTGCGGATGAGAGCCTCTCTGGCTTTCTCACTCCCCAAGTGAAGAGGAGATATGAAGGTGCACCTCCAAGCTAGCCTAAGGCGAGGCTGGATTTAAGACCCATCGCCCAAGCTCCACCGTCACGATGATTGAAAGAAAGGGCTTATTACGGGAACAAAATTGCTATGGACCGCAACTTCTCAAGTTCTGTCTCGAATCCTTGGATCTCTCACACTCGTTTGCTCACTCGATGCTTCATTTACTCACTAACTCCCGTTCTCTCATCAACTGCACCAACGAAAGGAAGCTAAGATCACAAAGAAGACATAAAAACATGCATTACTTTTCAATGCTGAATCAGTCGCGGACATGTTTTTTTCCGAAAGACAGAGGAGTGCATTAACGAATATCACGAAGGGAGAAAAAAAACTTTCTTTGGAGAGTCGTGCAAACCAAAGTAGATTCCTGCTCTCGTTGCTCCTTTCACTACCACCTACCTCCCCTTTTTGTGCCAGTTTCTATGAAAAAAGGCAATCCTCTTGTACCCTAAGAGCGAAGACAGCAAATTCGAGAGGAAAAGCGAGCGAGACCGGGACCAAGTTGTTGTACATAGGTGAGTAACAGAAGTGGGGATGGTTTGTATGAAGGTGAGACGAAGAGATCCTTTAGAGATGAGGACCACTACAGTTGGCTTGCCCGTCTCGTTCTTTCATTTTTCTTGACCCTTGCCGTCAATTTGTTCGTTTTGTCTGTCTTCTCGTCATGCAAGTACCGGTATGTGTACACCAGTGAAGTTGAAGGGTTCAAGTTTGAATTGATCTCCTTCCGGCAAAGATTTGTCCTTTTCGAAGAAAAAACAGGCCCCCCCCAAAAAAAGTTTGTTTGGACCATGATGGCGTTTGAGTTGGGCAGTTGGCGCTCGAAGGCGGCGAGATGGACCCGAGTTTGAGAATTCGAGTTTATCTGAGCAGAGATAAAGTTAGGCGAACAAAAGGCACATATCCGACGGGATGCCGCTCTGATTGCTCCCACAAAGCCTTCATTCATAATTCAGCATAGGGGCTCCGCAAGGCCACTCCAGGCGAAAAACACCTCATAAAATTAGCTTACAGCGCTGGACGGGCTAATAAAAGAGGGCCTAATTCATAGATTGTGTATTGGGAAATGTAAGCAGCCCGATGGTTGGGCAATCATCTCTGTCTAGCGTTGTTTTGTCGTTTATTTGGCCGCTTAATCAGGGGGAGGGAGGTGCGAGCTCGTTCCTTTCCCTTGACCCCGAGGAACACTGGGTGTTTTTGTCTGACTTGTTTGTGTTCTTTGCACTGATCAAGTTGTGTCGACTCAAGCCATCGTCAGCACGGCGAGCACGGCGAGCACGGTGAGCACCTTGGACTGGCCTTTGCTCTCACTCTCGCTCTCGTGGTGCTTCCACAACCACGACGACGACGACGAAGACGACTGTACTATTACTTCTACATTCCCATAACCCTTTTCCCACTTCATGGGCCCAATAACCAATCTGATCCCAAAAGAAAGGAGCACAAGAGGAAGAAGAAGAAACTAGGACGAAGAAGAGGAAGAAAAAGAAGAAGAGAAGGAATGAAGGGGGAGGGAGGCTCCCTCTTCTCTGTTCTCTTCTTTTCTCCTCGCCTCTCTTCCCGTCTCTCCCCTCCTCGCCTCTCGTTTTCTCTCCTCTTCTCTCCTGTTCTATCCTCTGCTCTGTCCTCTGCGTCTTCCTTCTCTCCAAGGTCAGTTGGTGCCGAGCAGACTCGTGGATATGCCGTTATTCCTGACTCCGTTCTCGTGATCGGATCTTTATGCAACGGATAAACTCACCTGATTCTTGTCGATGTCATCGGTCAGTTCTGCCTCTCCAAGATCATTGAAAGTCACAATGACCAAAGCCACGAAGATATTCACGAAGAAAAACGGGAACACCACGAAATACACAATGTAGAATATGGCCATTTCCGTTCGAAACCACGGAATGGGACCTTCATCCTCATAGGTGGACGACATGGAGTTTTGGAGGACACTAATTAAAGAGAGAGAGAGAGAAAAGGAAATATATGAGTCATCATCACGATGCACGTGATTGAGTCTTGATTTGGACACTAATCAAACATCTCGGGTCAAAAGTAGGCCCTTTCAAGCGTGAATGAATCTTGGATCCATTTGGGTTTCTTTTCTCATCGACTTCGTCTTCGTTTTCAACGCTTGTCGTCTTTCATCAACCTCGTACATAGTAGCACAAGCATCGCCTGGTGGGTGCGGCAACGACCTTGAGTTTCTCTCCTCGCAACGTCGTTGGCTACTGTCCTTGAATGAATGAAGAAGCTAAGTTGGGCTCGAGTTGGTCCAGCTCAGGATCCCGTAGAAATTGGATCAAGTCAGAAGCACATCCTGGTGGCAAGGAGGAACCCCCCCTCTGTCCCTCCTCCGTCTCTCCGTTTCTCTATCCCCAAGTTGTCCTAAATTGTATGTAGTATGTGTCAGGACATTTCTCGGTAATGCTGTTTGGCTCTTGTCGATCTAAGGGGTTTCCTCGGGAATTCCATTTGACAAACGAAAGGATTAATCGAGATTGGGTATACGATAGGATGCCCTCGTTTAATCGGCCGCCGAGGAAATAGGGACCCACCCAGCCTCCCACCTACCTACCTACCTACCTACCTAGGACCTTAGTCCGGATACTGGAGGTACTGGGTGGTGACAAAGTAGCCTGGCTTGCCTTGCAGAGGCCAAGTGTTTGATTACTTTGCATCCGTTAAAAGTCCTCTTCAGTCCATTCTAATCGTTTATTGGTGGAAGGGAAGGGAGGACAAAGGCCTTGCTCCTCTCCGCCTTTCCTGACTTGGTTCGTAGCTTCTTCTAGGTACTTTGACTCCTCAATGAGAAGTGACACCCGGCGGCATCGAAGCGCTCAGATTAGATTAAACTAGATTAATGCGAGTGTTGGAATGTAATCACGAGATGGAGTCCAGCTCGTCCATCGTTCGTTTGACTAGCCCGAATTCCTCCATCTTATCGATCTCTCTCTTTCTTACACATGCATCATTGGACCAAATCGCATATCCAAATAATGAACGGAGAGAACAATGGCGATGGTGGCTGTCTAGCTTAGGGGGATTATTGGTGATCTGGAGGGGAATCTGGCATTTCTCATACCCGTCAATGTTACTTACTCGACCCATCCCTCGGAGGTCTGCACCGCGAAGAGCGTAATCATGGCGGCTCCACAGTTGTCGTAATTGAAGGCTTTGATCAACCACTCCCGTTCCGCGACCTCAGGGATCACCTCGCCCCACTCGCCTGATACGAAGTATTCGCCCCTGAAAGAGGGATAAAAGATAATTGCATGCCACTCTCAGTCCTCATCCTCAGTTGGGAATCCGGGGGTCTCTATCTAATACACAAGCTTAGCTACTACGCGTACTTAAGTACATACAGTATCTGCACTGTAAGCACATAGACTTCTCATAATTAAAGGTGTGGACTGTTTTCAGAGGATTCTCATTGAAAAGGGATTGCTATACACCACTTTTGAGGATGTTGCACACAGTATGTCACTTCAGCTCATCTCACTCGACGCTCTTTTGTCTGCTTAAAAAAAATGCTTCCTTCCTGGTTTGGTCGCATCAGTTTAATTCAATGGATCTGTGCGCCCCTGTCCCTTTTCTCAAGGTCTTCAAAGATAGACTCGATGGATGTTTGGAGTGTAAAGGAGCGGAAGTGGCGCGGTCCGATGGAAAAAAGGGCCACCAACATCATCTCCCTGCCTCTTTTCACTTTCGAGACTATATTACGTACGCAGCACAGTGAAGACCCTCTCAGGACTATGAGGGGTCAGAATGGGTGATATTGAACTTGGAAAGTAGATGCATGCCGAGGAAAACATGAATGAAAAGGTCGATTCAATGCGAGCAGTCAAAGGATTGGACATCGCTTTTAAGCATCAATCAATTCCTGATGCCAATGAATGATTTGAAAGACAATCCAAACGAAAACTTAAATGTGTTCCGTATGATACGTCCTTCTTTTCCGGAAGGAGAAGGAGAGAGTGATCAAGGCATCAAGCCCAACCTTCGAGGGTATCGTGAGCAGGATCAGTTTAGATATGAGTACTATCTGTCACAGAAACCATTGTAAAAGTGGAGGATCACGTTTGGACCGACAGGAGGAAATGGGTTTGTGGGCAACCACGATAAATCAAAAAGACTGGGCTCTCACACGCTTGTCTATGAAACTGACGCTTCAAGGACCAATGTTCCCGCACAGGGGATGGCGAAGGGCCAAAATCTGTCGACCAAGTCAACCCTGCGAGCCTCTTCGTATTAAAACATCAATAATTTCATCACCACCCAACATCAATATAGACGGACTGGATTCAACCCTTCTTGGATGTTTCGCTCTCATTCCAAAAACGTTGCACCTCTCCAATGACAATTGATTCCTACTTACGAGTACAGTAGAACATTCGCCATCCAACTAGGCCTGATTTTGGTGACCTAACGTGGCGGCGGCAAGTAAGCTTTTCTGCCACTTACTTGACTCGCGATAAGCAAACAAGGCCGGAACGAAACAAAATACGTACGCTGTGCTTGTTCGATTGTTTGTCGCTCTTAACAATGGGGGCAGTAATTCAGCTTTGAGTGGATCTTTACTCCTTAAGGACAAGTAACAAGAACGGTGCTACTGAGTCGTACAGTATTATTCTCACGCGTGGAACAGCGCCCCTTGCATGCAAACGAATTAGGCTGCATTATTGCTTGTGTGAAGAGGGAAAGAATAAAGAAAGATCGATTTCATCTGGATTCCAAATGATCCTTTGTAGCATGCTGGATAGGCCAAGACGTGGACGTGGATGGAGTTGGTGATGGAGAGAAAAATAACGCTGAGATGAATACGACAGCAGACTCGTGGGCGCCAAATCGACAAGAAATGGAGAGAGTGGACAACCAAAAAAGACGGAAAGCCGGAGACCATCTTGACCGGATTGTTAGGCAGGCGCCAAACAACGATAGAGAAGGATGCAAATGGCTCGGGGAATAGAGCAGCCCAAATGAGAAACATCGAGGATGGCCGGAATCTAATTTGTCTTGGATCCATACCAAGTGAACAGTAATCATGTCTTAAAGGACCACACATTCGAACTGGAGAAAAAGATTAAGGTATAAACAGATACCGGAGTCAAAAGTCTTGTTCTGCATTATAGATGCACGTTTTTAGATTGGTCTGAGAAGAACAACGACCCAATGGCTTAAAAGGCAACCATGCCCAGCCAGTACCTATGACGAAAAGAAAGTGAATGGTGGTATTTGGCTACTGAAGAGACACGAGCACTTTGACTGAACAGATAACTTGGGATTACTTTATCTATTCACAGCATTCATTTGGTTAATTGTCCATGGTAAAAACTGAATCTCACAAGAAACCTAGTCAATACGGTGCAAAACTGTGAGAAAGATGTGCATTACAAAGATTGTCTTACGACCGTTTTTCTTTCCTGCCTTGCTTCCT
>NC_081449.1:10284772-10285768 GCF_007210705.1 Tigriopus californicus | reverse complement strand
GGCTGTAGAAAAGTGAGAGGCTACTAATGGTCTAATGGTGCCAGCTCCTTGGGATAGAGGGGCAGCCCTGTCATTGGTGGCGTCCTTTCAAAGTCGCCTTCTGGTCGGTTCGACCTCGATTTCCTTGCTCCATGCCCTTCTGATCCATTTTCTCGGCCTTACTCACCAAAACTCACTCAGTCACTCACACTCTCTGTCTCTCTCTTTCCTCCTTTTCCCTTTTTCCGTTGCACTATCGTTTCTTTCCGCTTTCCCCTCGGATTTCGGCCTCGGTCTTGGCCTTCTCCTTCTCATCTTTTTTGTGTTATTCTGGTAAAGGCCAAAGCGACCAAACACACGTTTCTCGGAAGCGTCTTTGAAAAATAATTTCCACCCGACATCGAAAAGGGGAAAAAATCGGAATTGAACCGAGCGAGACATCCTTCACAAACTAAATTAATCAAAAAACCAACTCCACTGATTGGGATTGAATAACATCAACCAGAACGTGTTTCCGCGCTGCCTTCGCCTAGCCCAGTCCAATACACTGCAAAGGCACACATAGGCATAACATAGGCAGCAAACACACGGAACCAATTGGAATACAGGTTTGGGACCAATTTTGAATAAAGGACTCTTTGGAGGGTTTCAAACCACCATGAAATTTTTAGTTCTAGATCTTAAATCTAGAGAATTAAGATCAAGCTCCCTAAAGAGCAGCTGGCACAATAGGGGTAACTTTAGCATTTGAAAATGGAACCGTGCACAAACGAGAACGCATTGTGCACGTTGACTTTTGTATGCCATGCCTATTAACACAATGGCAAATCTTGAAATGGAACTGGAGAAGTTTGGTGCACAGTTTCCGATTAGGAGAACAAGCCCAACTCGTTAGCCACGTACGTAGAGCAAGCCCATTTTGCTTTAGTGTGCCGTAAGTGCCATGCGGTCTTGGGGCGCTAACGTCAAAACCATATATGACGTTAGATAAGAAGAAACTTTATTTTTTTTCGGGGG
>NC_081449.1:10278728-10284736 GCF_007210705.1 Tigriopus californicus | reverse complement strand
ATTCATTTGGTTAATTGTCCATGGTAAAAACTGAATCTCACAAGAAACCTAGTCAATACGGTGCAAAACTGTGAGAAAGATGTGCATTACAAAGATTGTCTTACGACCGTTTTTCTTTCCTGCCTTGCTTCCTTCGTTTCCTTTTGCATCCCATCCATCTTGCGGCCTTTGCCTTGGAGCACTGTGGGCTGATTGAATTCTTTACATTTTGCGTGCAACGGTGACAAGGACGGAAATCTGTGACCTCAATCTAATTTATTACCTTTTCAAAGTCAAGCTCGGTTGGAAAGAAAGAGGACGCAGGTCTGTTCTAATCATCAGATTGTTCCCAACGCTCAAGTCATCCTTCTAAAAGCTATCCGATTTTTTACCAATAAAGAATACTTATAGATTAAAAAAACAGCACGAAGGACGCTAAAAACCGTGCATTGGTTTTGCCTGGAAATAAGTATTAGTGATCCCAGTTTTTCCACCCTTCCTGTGGTAAATTGCCCGAGTGCAAAAATTAAGGCACATCAACGTAATTTCTCCCCTGAATAGAAGGTAAAAAGGGGTTAGCTTGAACTTTATAAAAGTCTCAAGAACTTTTCAATGTAAAAATATGCAAAACAGATGATGGTGGGTGTTCATTTTTACAATAAGGCGGATGTACGGTACAGCAGGTGAGTTGAGATGAGGAGGGAAGCTCAACGAAGGACACTTCCTTTTGTCAAACAAGTGGAGACGAACGAAAATTGGAGAACTTCTTCTCGGCCAACATAGCCCACGCCCATTCAGGAAGGAGCATTCCAAAACGCTGGTTGTAAATCAAAGAAAATGGGTTGAAGAATTCTGCTCCTGAACAAGGTCCCAATGGAGTCCTCAGACCTTACAGGACGAAGATCCTTCCTTGGACGACCAATCCCTCATTCTTGGCTTGGTCATTGTTCAATTGTTAGAATCAAGCTGTAATTGTTCATTGCTGGTCCGAATTCCAAGAACCTTCAGGTAGACGTCTAAGAGCCGCAGAAGTATGTACTAATGCTGTTGGAACATCTAACCATGTCTATATTGTCTCACTTATTTGCCCGTCTCATTGCAGGTGAAAACGCTAATCCATTAAACATTTTAATCTCCCTTGTCTCAAAAAAAAAGACCAGAAAATATAAGACGACCACTAAAGAACCATACGTAATGTATTGGCGATTCCACTTCACCATTACCGTGTGTTCGTACTTACTGGCATTCTTCGTAGGTCCGCTTGGCGGCATCCGTACAATAAAGAAACTTCCCGTTGAAAAGTTGCACCCCAACCATGGCAAAGATGAGGAGGAAGAGCATGTACACGATCAGGATGTTGAACACATTCTTCAAGGAGGTGACCACGCAATCAAACACAGCCTTCAGCGCCGGCACTCTGTTAACCATTTTTAAAGGCCGGAGAACACGAAGCAACTTGACGGATTTCAGCTTTTGGCCCGTGGGAGTGCCTCTAAAAAAGAATGTGCACGCTGAATCAGCATTCACGATTGTACGTAGAACTAATTTCAAAGGGAATAGGGGGAATGGGGGAGAGCGAAGTTCAGGATTATCCATTGCCAGTAATGATGTACAGCATGCTTCTCAATTTCAGACCTTATTAGGTCATGATGATTCCTGAGGAGGAGCCAGACAATTATCTAACTTTCAGTCAGATCTTGTACGTTAGCTTCCTGCTTTACGACCCTCTATTTAAGGCCTCTGTCTGTTGCCAATACGTGCTTATAACAGCCTGCTTTGCTACCGAGGGAACAAGCATTCCCACCCATGTGCATACATTCTCGTGTATCATCGAGCTAACCTGTTCGCCCTTAAATCAGAGGCCAAGGAACAACTTTTATTTATTACTCGGGTTTTACTACTTTTTCGAGCTTGCACTCGTAGCCTTAATGAGTCTGAGGTTTTACTCTTTTTGTTTTTACCCTCCTTAGCCGAGAGAGAGCGCAGCCAACAACAGACCCAGATGAATTTGGTCGAATACTGACAACCCTTGACGTTGGACCATTTCCATGATTACCCTGAAGGCGCGAATTGTGCTGTTATTTGTCGCATACCCTACCAGCCACGTGGTTTTAGTACTCTTTTGATGTGGCATGTACCTATATCTAACCTGGTTAACGATAATGTCAAAGGCGCAAAGTTAGGTACTTTTATGGTAGCATCCAATTCATGTAATTTATACATAGGTACGTATATACATACAAATACAATCAACATTTTGGCATTGATACTGTAATCGATCAATGATACTTACTGGAAGTACAGGGATATCAGGGCACAGAACACAACCGTTCCGTCCATGATGTTCCACACATCACGGAAAAAAGAACCTGGATGGAACATCAACCCAAGATCCAAGATCTGCAAAGGAAAAGGGCCATTTGTTACTACATCTCTTATTCCGTTGGATATGGTCTTTCACTGCCTATTTTTAGAGAACAGTTCCTTCTAGCCCGAGACGCCATTCGGCCGTCAGGCTTTCTTAGGTTAGACGCGACCAACCAAGCCACGGTAGTATCATTGTGGGTACTAATCACGACGAAGGACGAAGTCTGTATCAGACGGTCTCCGCGCAATTCAAAAGAGCGAAGAAGAAGGGGGAAGGGCGGAGGCAGAGAGAGAGACAAGAGAAAAGAGACAAATGCTCGGACAAAAGGAAGATACTTTTACAAATAAATGCCTACTCTACTTTTACACTTTTCTCATGCATTTGAATATGTTTCTCTGAGTGAGGAAGGGATAAATAAAGCTTGGGGAAAACAAGGCCCCCGCTCTTTTAATCCAATGCAAATGAAGATATACTGGCATCTCATACAGTATGCCTTGTCATGAAATGTGTCCATCAACTTTGTCGGTAGAAGTTTCGAGTCCAAAAGAGATTCCGTCAATTGCGTGTCAATCTGTGTTCTGCACGATGAAGAGGAATGGCTCTTGGTTGGGCACAGGTCCTTTGTTCCAGGCGTGAGATAGACCAACAAATGACCAGCCCCGATTGGTCATTGCCTTGTTCCTCCCCCTTGGACAATCATTCAAGAGTGGAACGGGACCAACTATCTATCCATACAGGCAAGTTGGCAGGCAGCAGTTAACGACGTAAGCATGAGTATGTAAGTAGACAATCAAGCCTGCAAGCCAGCAAGCCAACAAGAAGCCAACAAGAAGCGAACCATTCGACGGCTGTTGTGGCCAGCTAACTGGCCAGCTAACTGGCCACAATAGTTGAAGCGTTCTAGATCGTTTGGACCAGATCATTAATCACTCTAATTGGAGCCGAAGGAAATAATGATTTTCCATGTGGTTTTCCTATGATAAAGCGGTCAGAACAAAGTGCTTTGACAGTCTCACCGCATGACCTCACAATAGCTCTATCACAGCGCGTGTACAGTGGATCACGAAGGAGCATCATTCGGAGCAAATCTATTGAAAGATGTAAGACTTATCCGCACGGAAAGTATGAGAATGACTCAATTGAGTTCAACAAAACACTCTGGGTGTTACTGTATGCACTCTGCACTCTCTGCTAGATGTTCGCATGACCCTGAGTTTTTCCTTATTCTACGACGATTGTTGTTATCATTATCATGATTATCTTTAGTATCAATATTTGCGATATCCGTCCATTCAAACGTCGTTCTTTTGACAAACACTCAAATAGCTTTTGGCACTTGAATGGACTCTTTCGTCCTGGTCATTAGATCATATTTCGTTAATCTGAAATGTATCAGTAAGATACCTAGACCTGAGCATCTGCTCAACCCACATCAGGCAGTTCCAATGAATCATTGGAAAACAGCACTCGTTTGGAATATTCTTCAGGATAGACTTAATTAGGTAGGGGCTAGTAACGGCTTGGTTGGCTCTCATTCAGGCCAAGACTAGGCAAAGGACCCTTGACTCCTTTGACAGCAAGAGCTCTGTGCATTTGGTATGTAGTTACCAAGCATGAGTAGCATGAGTATTGACCCCTTGCCTTTTGCAATAAAGCAACCCACTGACTTCTCGGAAGGGACACTTTCGATACGGACTGGACATTATAGGACCGATCGAACCCGACTTGAGAGGTTTATTTGTAACTTTCGCAAACTCGGGACTCCCTCCTTTTCTAACATTTTTGACCATTGGGATTCTGGATTTAGTTCTTTTTTGACACAGAACAAATTTTCAATCTTTCCCCATGTCATTATCAGGCTTTCCGACAAACGTCAGAACTTGAATTCTAGACCCAGCTTTAACAAGATTTTCATGCTTTCGAACGTACCATGATTATTTATTTACGATTGTCATAAAAAATCTAGCAATCTTTAAAGAAACACGTGAGGAAGTGAGTATGAGTGCGTAAAGGCATTACGCTCATGAAATATTTTATCATGATAGTTTTGAGATCTTTTTACCCAAGTGCTCTGCACTCGTAATAACTTCTGCCAACCCAGCAACCTCCAAAATGGCATAATGGCATAGAAATCAAGAATATTATAGAAGATAACAATTCGTCATGCAAATTCCGTCCAAAAATGGCAAATTTCAAATGACTACCATCCACTGTCAAGCTGACCGCTTATCGACAAGTTCAAGGCATTCAACTATAGTAAAACAATATCTTAATGCATGTGACAGTATATCTGGCAGGAATAACAGCGAGCACCGCTTGATTTTCACCAAAGGTTCAAAGCAGTAATTAAAATTATTTGAAAACTTGGATGAATCAGGCACTTGGTAACTCATTTTATGCAATAAAGTCGCCAATTCGGACATTTAGGCAAGCGCTGGTACCAGCAAACAAACTTGCCTGCCAATACCAGTGATGCAAAATTGGCGTTTCAAACTGGTTTTCACGAAGCTGACCTTTCCTCAAATAGCAATGCGAAAGAAGGGTCAGCTTTTCAAAAACGTGTTTGAAGCCCCAAACTTGCATCACTGACAATGGTACCAGCAAACAAACGAACCTGCCAGAGCTTGCCTAAACCTCCCCATGGGCTCATTGGAACTAAAAAGTCTACTCTACAGAATCCACCTAAAGGTAAGTATTCTTATGCATTTGTTTATGTTTCTGTCTTAAATTGTACCTTTTGTCCGTCTTTCCGTCTATTCAACAATACGTATGTAGACGTGATCTCCTCCAAAACTTTCCTGACAAGAGAAAACGAGGAAGAAACAGACGAAGCCACCATCAAAAGCTGACACTCTTGCTTTTACGGGGCACAACAGTTTTTGTAAACTTGTGTTGCTCAAGAATAAAGTTAGTACTCTAAGGAAAAATCTCGTGTTTTTATACGAGAGGTAAAACATAAAAAAATGATATGATTAAAAAAAACCAGAAGCTCATTAACTTGTATTCACTGAACATTGGAAATTTTACGGTTATTTTCGTAGAGAATCAGTCGATAACAACTCAATATTAACGGAAACTAGCAGAATGATTTTTTTATTATATTCATTTTTCATTTATTGTTGATTTGCTCCTTTTTTGTTGTACTCTTCATATCTTTATGAAATGACAAAGTAATCTCCGATTGGTTTTGATATTCTCCTGATGAAAGTTTTAAAGGAATTCGGTTGAGCTTTTAAGCCGAAGTGAGGGTAGTTCAAGATGGGTAGCAGCACTTTTGTTGTCATTCCTCTCGTACTTCTCTCATATGGAGTGACGTTTTCGGGCACTCCCGATGAGAAACAACATTCATTATGTGTATACTTCAGCGTTCCACATGCCTTTGTGCCGGATTGTGGCACATGCCATTCTTGGGACTGTCCACTCACTGACTCACTCGACCGTTTGTCTGTTTGCCTAAGCATACATTGTATATACTGTATTGGAGTGCGGTACACACGTCTGCCTGACGAACACACTGTCCCTCTCAAGAACTAGCAATAGCAATACTTGTAAAGTGGGCAAGCACGAAACAATAGTGTTGGTCCTTGGTAGAACTTTTTCCTTCTGGCAGATCTTTCCAAATTGGGTGCCTAATCCCACATCTCCAGGATTGGGTAAACAC
>NC_081449.1:10278081-10278695 GCF_007210705.1 Tigriopus californicus | reverse complement strand
TGCTAGACGTGCGCATGACCCTGAGTTTCTCCTTATTCTACGACGATTGTTGTTATCATTATCATGATTATCTTTAGTATCAATATTTGCGATATCCGTCCATTCAAACGTCGTTCTTTTGACAAACACTCAAATAGCTTTTGGCACTTGAATGGACTCTTTCGTCCTGGTCATTAGATCATATTTCGTTAATCTGAAATGTATCAGTAAGATACCTAGACCTGAGCATCTGCTCAACCCACATCAGGCAGTTCCAATGAATCATTGGAAAACAGCACTCGTTTGGAATATTCTTCAGGATAGACTTAATTAGGTAGGGGCTAGTAACGGCTTGGTTGGCTCTCATTCAGGCCAAGACTAGGCAAAGGACCCTTGACTCCTTTGACAGCAAGAGCTCTGTGCATTTGGTATGTAGTTACCAAGCATGAGTAGCATGAGTATTGACCCCTTGCCTTTTGCAATAAAGCAACCCACTGACTTCTCGGAAGGGACACTTTCGATACGGACTGGACATTATAGGACCGATCGAACCCGACTTGAGAGGTTTATTTGTAACTTTCGCAAACTCGGGACTCCCTCCTTTTCTAACATTTTTGACCATTGGGATTCTGGAT
>NC_081449.1:10273060-10277999 GCF_007210705.1 Tigriopus californicus | reverse complement strand
ACACAGTTTTGGGGGTCCGCATTTCTGGCCTTGGTTTTATTAAGCTCGTGGCTTTTTGACTTGTTGGCTTGCTTCCTCCTTGCTTGGTTACTCGGTTGGTTGCAAAAGTAAAAAGACTACCAAAATATTTCCCCTTTCCTTCGTCTTAGAACCTGGTTCTTTGTCTCGATTGCCAAGTGCTCGAGATTTTTATGGGGAAAAAATGCACAGAGAAGGAGGACGACGAGGACGGCGAAGCCGAGGACGAGAGGGACGTAGAAGCCACTATCTTCACAATAATCTGGTACTCGTTTTGATACTTATTCCTATTTTTCGTCCCTGTTTACAGACCTCGATAGAATTCAGACGTGGTTTCTCACCAATCCCTGCCCAACTTGAAATTGAGACCTGGGATAGATCTGTCTAATGTGACGAATCCTTTGCATGTGCCTACCTTTAGCAAGCACTCGATGAAGAAGATGGCGGTGAACCCATAATCGAATTTCGACAACACCTTATTCCAGGGTGCATTTTCTTGAACGGGGTCTTCGGCAGCCAGGGCGGCACTGCTCAATAATATCACAAACATAATGAACACGTCAAACAACGGTTTGGTCACAAGCCAATGAATGCCCACGCGAACCCTAGAATTTGAGACCACCAGAAAGTGCAAATCAATCTTGTCGGAAATCAAGTGAGACAATGGCCTTACGGATTTGTGGAGGAAAATATGAAAAGAGAGGAATATGGTAAAATTGGTCGCAGTTCGTCCTCTTCCTCTCCAAAAGCACCGCCTCCACCGCCTTCGGCATCACCCCTGGAACGGACGGACACAATGAATAACAATAAATCATCGTCGAGTTCTGCTCACACAGGCAAATACTCCTTTGCTGGTGAAGTGAGTGTAGCCCACTTACCTATTATCATCGTCCTCATTCCTGAGAGCCGCATCCCCATTCGCCCCTCCGGCAGCTTTATCCAAGGCCGCATGTTCTGCCTGTTGGGCGGCCTCGGCCTCTGCGGCGGCCCTCTCCTTTTCCGCCTCTTCATTGGCCGTTAGTTCTGCCGCTTGGTCCAAAGAATCGCAAGCAATGGCCAAAAACACATTGAGCAGACAGTAATTTCCGCAGAGAGTGAGCATCACAAAGTATAAACTGTACACCAAGCCCCCGTTCTTCCGTCCACCTTGAGAAATTATGGCAGTGTACATGACATTGTTCCAGTCCTCTTCAGTTAGCACCTACATACAGGACATGAACATATAAATGAACTCATCAGGAAAATGGGCCATAATGTTTTCCCTTCTCCTTTTGGCTTTATGATAAGGGTTGAAGGGCAGATAGGGTTCATTTGCTGGGTCAAATATCAGGTTTGCTTTAAAAGGTCCCTAACCTATTTCCCTAGCCAATTCATAGGGATTTCAGCCTTAGCCTTTTAGCCTTGCAGAGTTTACAGTTCTTTTAGATCTCTGGATCAATATTAATCAATGTGAAAATGTACGATTAGATTGCTACTCGAAATTATGCCCAGACTATTTTCTTTTCAATTTCAATTTCACCAAAACGTATTGATGTTTTGGCTTTGGTTGTTCTCAAGTATTTGTTAGTCTTCGCACCAGGATGCCGCCAGACCGACCCATTGTAATGCAATGCAACCCATAGCTCAAAAACCCATTGTTTGCATAAGTATTACCGGTTCTATCAAACAGATTTGAGATTTACAAACATGTGACTTGAAAGGGCTCCTTAAAGCCGTTTGTCAATGCGACCATCTCTGATAATGTTTCTATGAGATCAACAATGTCGCTGAAATTACTGTCACTGGGGAACGGACACTTCCATGACTGAACTACAGTATGAACCTATCGGGTACATTCATGAAAGTGTTTGAGCTGAGGTCTGACTATGCATGCATGTACTGTGTATGCCTGATGGCCATCGGGTCTGACCAACTGTCTGGCCCTGTACAGAGGCCCGCAGGAGGTGTGATGAAATACCACCCGTCTCTCCGTTTGACTCGTTTGACTACGTATGTAAATGTGTGAAGAAAGGAAGGAGGGGACTTGCCTGAAAGACCGTCAAGAGGGCGTTGATGGCTGTATTGAAGTTGGACGTGGGTGTCCCGTCATCAAAATTGAAAGAGCCGCCGAAAAGCTGCATTCCGAGCAGAGCAAAGATGAAGATGAACAGAAAGAGCAGAAAGAGCAGAGACATGATAGAAGATAAGGCATTCATGAGAGCTATCACAAGATTGCGCAAGGGAGACCAGTACCTGAAAGAGAAGAACAATTATGGACTCTATACATAGACCAAGGATTCAGAACTATGTGCCATATCCGGTTTGTGTCTGCCTGCTTAATACCCAAGAACCCTCTGTGGCACAAGGGACCCAACCCTCCATCCATGGCCATGAAAGAGGAGACTTACTTGGTCACCTTGAAGACTCTGAGTAGGCGCAAAGCACGAAGACCCGACAGCCCAAAGGATCCCGCTCGAGGCTTGAAGTTGACCCACATGACCTCGAGGAGCGATCCTGTGATGACAGCGCAGTCGAATCGATTGAAGGCAGATGAGAAATAAGCGGCAGGTCCCAGGGCATATAAACGAATTAACATCTCGAAGACAAAGGCACCAAGGAATAGAAATTCGGCATAAACTGGAAATGAGTAAGAGGTCACTCGAACTTTTGACCTGACAGATGCATAGTTAGGATAAGAACTTTGTTCACTAGTTTATCTGTGTTCCCTCCCTCCCCTTGTTTACAGCCTTGTTTCCCTTTTCAGGGTTTGGCTGACCTCTGAGTTTTCCTCTGCATTTTCCCTAAACACAAGATATTTTGCTATGCGAGTGTATTAGAAACACACCATCATGTTAAGTAAGCGAGAAGAGCGAGGCCTGGCAGTAACCCCAATGGAATCCCCAGCCTTGAATGGATCAGAATGGATTAAGAAGGTATTGGAATCTAATTAACCCCTTGGCCCCGATGTCTACGTTTCCAGCAAGCAATCTAAGATTGCTCACCCATCCATAAAGGAAGACGACCCTGATCATGTGAATCAGTTAAGTAAATAGGCTTTTTTGTTTGACTGTGCATGCCCTCGCAATCCATCCTTGGGGGAAAGTCGAGCAAATGGCTCCCAAGAGAGGGTAATTAGCCCCTTATCAAACTCCCTCATGTTCTCCTTCCTCTTTTTGGTGTGTATTACTCATTCACATGGTTGATGGAGGTACCAGCCCATGGCCATAACCGAACCCTTCCGGATCTTTATTGTAGCGATAAAAGTGGGACTTTTGTCTCTCATCATGTATCAAGATGATAGCTTTACGCTTCTTGGTTTTGTAGACATCTTTATCTGGCTTGATGGACTGGCTGATTCATGCGACGATTAGACTGAGTAAATATCTTTGACCATCTGATTGATTTTACTTTGTTACCAGGGTGGCGAATAGGAACAAGTAGAGGACAGCCTATTGTTGCCCAGTAGTAGTAGTGCCAGTGGATCGAGTTAAACCTAGTTAAACCCCACGATATTTACTAGAATATCCTCCAGTTTCCTCTAATCAAGAGTTGGCAGGCCACCCCAGTAACGATTATCCAAAGCCTTATGTAAATAGTAAAGGAACGACTTGATATAACGCTTCCTTTACAGGGCGTGCCTACGTAGTTGGTCCTGGGTTCTCTGCCAATATCTGGGTGGGCGAGCTCCCTAGCCAAGTGCTTAACAAACAAAGGCCATTATGAGAATGGAGTCGAATCTTAGAACAAGTGTCTTTTTCTTGCCGCAATGCACAACCGATCCGAACACCCCAAAAGCCGACAACATTGAAATTTGCAGCTGGAGGGTGGAGTAGGACAGGTCACAAACGTGAAATCAAGAACCAAACAGCTAACACGATCAAGGGATGGGGAAGTGATTCAGCTTAGGTATGTCTTAACATTTGTTGATCTAATACCAACAACAAAGTAGCTTGCCAATCTTTCGATTCACAAGGCATTTGAGAGTAGTTGCCATATATTTTGCGTTGATACTCTCTTGAAATGATCAAAATCACGTCTTACATAACTATATTGATTCTAAAGTGTGATTCCACGGGATACAAGCAAATTTATCCGATAACACACACAAAGAAGAAAAATTATCGCCAGAAAATGACAACATTAAAGACTTTCTTACAAAAATGAAAAGGGTTGTGAATTGTATCCGATCGGTAAGGTGCTAGGGAAATGTATTTGCATGTAAAAGTCCTTTGGTGAGCTAAATGGACTCGATTATCTGTTGTTCAATCGCATCTAGGTACATTTAAGAAGATATTCAGAAATACTTGAGAGCAAGTTGGCTCAATTCACATTCACTCCACGTCCTGTCGGATCCCAGCCGTTAACTAGAACACGAGATTGGCCTTCCTTTGGAGTTCTTCTAACATATGTATGTGCATACTTTTTGTTCTCTAGTTCTAATTCTCCACTTAAAGGAAAACTAATAATGCTCACTCCCTGAAGAAGCTTGAGCGATCACTTTTCACTCTCGTTTACCTCTTAGCTGGACTAAAAAGACCAATAGACCCAGTGTTGTTTTCCTTCTGTGTCATGACTATAAAATGAATATCTCCCCATTATCTAATACTTATGCAGTGTATCGCATAATTCATTTCAAACCAAAATACGTTTACCCCGTTTCAAACATGTCGTTTCTAGCTTTCCATGTACGAGTCATGGTTCGAATTGATTGGGGAAAACTTCAAACCTCGCTCAAGATAGCATCTGATGGATTTTACTTGCGTACTTCCGATAGGCACTTACGCAATATACAGTATATACGTGGTCAGTTAACATGGAAAAGTTCTTGAAAAGTAGTTTTGTGTTAAAATGGAGTTCTAAATGGACGGCCTAAAAGATGATCCAAGTATGCAGAAAAATTGTTCCACGGGGAATGACAGCCAGTAAATCCTCCTGGGTTCTT
>NC_081449.1:10263789-10273009 GCF_007210705.1 Tigriopus californicus | reverse complement strand
ACGTTGATGAGAACATTTAAAGGTCATGCAAGCCACTCATCATTCCATTGAACACGAACAATCTTGTATATAATATAATAGCGTTAACCGCAACGATCGGTAAATGATGTGGCCCATGGTGCCTTTCAATCAATTCAACGACGCACATCGTACTCCTACTACGTGGATCGATTTCCATATCGTGCCAAAAATACAGAGAAAGAATGACTGAATGAATAATTATATGAAAGAATGAGAGAATGAAGTGTCAATGTCATGCTGATCTACGTATGCAAGGGTGCATGTGAGTTTAGGATGCAGATTGGCCAACATGTCGTCGTGTAGGGGGTTGGTCCGCCACGGTTTGGGTGTCTGTCATTCCTCTGGTGGCTGTATCACCATCATCATCATCATCGTCTGTGCTTACCTGCCCGACAGATCCAATTCATGTAGCCGTCCATCTCCATGTCGAGTCGCTGCTTCTCTTTGAGCCTCAAAAAGCCCGCTCTGCTCTCGACGCGGTCCTTTTCCTTGGCAAATTCTCTGGATATGGACAGAAAAAGAAGACGCACAAGAGATACAAAAGGTGAATAGCGCTGTGCTACCTAAAGATACTGCATGTTTGGCCGATAGTTAGAAAAGGAACAATCTTCTGACGAATCACAAAGCCAGTAGTACACACTGTAGCACGGAGACTGTACTGAAAGTACACACTACGTTCGGAAGTAAGAATACAAATACTTATTTTGAGGGCAACATATCTGATTCCCCTCCTTCATTACTTCATTTTTCTATGCATACTGTACATATTGCTATCCTGCTAATTGTAACAACAACCTCGCCATTATCTTTGACTAACGAGGATGGCTACGACTACGGCAGCAATGTTGCTTATTATGGATAATTATTATCGACCCAAGGTGGTCTGAGCTTTAGCTTTTTCTCTCAAAATCCACATGAACTCAAAACCTGCATAAAAAAAAGGATCGAGAGAAAACCATACTTGGACGACATCAATCACGTTGCCCATGGTTTAGCAAGTTCGAGGATACATCTTGTCGATACCCAGTGGGAAGGAAACTTAATCAGGAGGAAGTGTCATTTCTTTTTTTATCAAGGCTGAGGAAGTTCTTCTTTTACGTAGGTGTAATGAAGTGGTTAAAAAGCATGTTGGTAGCCTCGCTCGCTAGGGAATACACATTAGAGGTAAAAATTCATTATCCATAGCCCTCACAATGGGTCTAGAGCTTGCTTTATGCATTCTGAGTGGTTTCTTTCTTTCATCTCGTTGGTATGCAGATCACGGTTCGACCAGCAATATTCCAAGGTGGTCAACCGGGGGTTTGCTAGATCGCACTAAGCCGTGGCCATTATTATGATGGCAGTAGCGTTGTTTAAGTACGGCACACAAACATAGATATGCAAACGTCAGAATGGAATCTTTCCATTTGTTCAAACGGCTATTTCCAACGAGAGCTCCAACTCAATACGGCTCATTGACACTGTCATTAAAACATCATACGGGCTATATAACGGGGTGAAACCCCTCGTCGTTGATTCTCCCTTACACTAAAAGCTAGTACATCAAGAGCCGTTGCTCTGAGTGGTGATTCTCAGAGTCAGCAGTTGTGAATGTGGACTGAACTGGAAGACAGTAATTTTCATTCGAAACATTCGTGGATACTTCGAAGGTCCATTTTTCTTTCGTGGGAATAGTCTTCCCTTCGACCGAGTGGTTAATAGGTGAGAGTCGACAATCAAACCCTAAGTTGCTGACGGCTTCCATGAACAAAACTCGAGATCAGATGAATTAATCAGATGTTTTCGCTCGACAAGCTCGCCCTTGATCATGCAAGAAGTTTGTAACGATGAATAAAAATGTTAAAATGTTTTGTTCATTAGATTGATAGCTTTCCATCAATGAACAGAGAGTGACTTTATTCTGTCACTTGCCATCACAAAATATTCTGTATGCTTTGCCATTAGACACGATGCTTAAGGCCACAAGCCTAAATGGACCGAATGTCTAACCTTACTCTTGGTTGTTCTTTACGCTGCACATGATTTACTTTCGATAATGTGAGTATCATTGCGGAAATTAAGTGGAAATCTTTGGTTTGGAATTAATTCCCCAGTGTGGCTGACCCCCTTTTAACTCAAGTAACAAGGTTCTGATTCTTCAAAACTTCAAAACCATCACTTGAGTTGGTTTGTCGAAAGTACTTCCAGGAAGACAAACTTTAAATACAAGGACCTACGCGTTTAACTTGATAGAACTCAACGAGCAAGTACGCGTACTATACATATGTCCTTTTTCCAAGTAAAGTCCATTTGTCTGTGGGCTTTGAGTTCTGGTTTTTCGGTCTCCTAGTGCATATTAACTAATTGCTCATCCAGCCATCCCTTCACCCCCAAAAACTTGGAAACCATTTTCTTTTGAGTTGGATTCCCAAATCTTGCGCCTTCATCTTGGATCGAGAGTCTCCGAACCTTTTCTCACTAGCCCACTGCTTTGCCTTTTCAGTATCAAGGTAAGACGAACATGGAACCAACGAGTGGAGATGGTTCCAAGTTCTTAGATCTGCACAATATGCGCCTTCTTAACTACCGAAGAGGCCCCTAGTGTAAGAAAGAAGGAGAGGCAGAAGGGGAAGACGAAAGAAGCCGAGATCAAGGTGCTTGGAGGAAGGAGGAGCAAGGAAGATGTGGGGAAAAGGAAAAGGAGAACGAAGAGAAGGCAAAAGCAAGGCCACAAGACGAGCCGACAGTGTAGTCGAAGGACGAAAAGAACGACAACGAAAGAGAAAGAGGAGAAGGAAGAGGAGAGGGGAGGCGTCGGCAACCCCAGAAGCCTTCATTGCACTCAGTCAAAACCGAGAAAAGCCATTTTATTAGAAAAGGGCCCATTGAGTGGAACTGTGCCTCTCTTTCTCTCTAGTGTTCCCTCCTCAGTCTTGGGTTTAAAAAAAGAACAAGGTCTGGAGATGGAATTTAATCATTTGGAAAAGCAAAAAAAAAAAAGAAATGAAAACCCCCCTCCCTTTCTTTCTGTTCCCCCGTTCTCTTCGTTTCTCTCCCTTTTCCTCATTGTTGAACGACTGGCTCGTCCCAATGAGTGCCTCGCACAAATGAGGTCAACCCGAAATAGCAGATTAGTAGTAAAGATTGACAAGCTTCGCGATACTCTCTTAATTTTCAAAAGCTGTCCGGTTTTAGTTTCTGACTCTGATCATTCCAGATGATGCTGATTGCCATCTATCCTATTAAGCCAAGCGGATCGTTCTATGTAGGTAGTGGTACAAACAGTACGTAGTTGCGAGAGCGCGAGTCTACTAGTAGAAGAGATGCGAGTTATGATGACTGGGACTAATAATACCACGATGGCAACGACCTCATCTGACACAAACATCGCCTTATTCAGATACAGTATCACATTGAGGACTAGCACACCAGACCTGGTCGCCCAGCCAAGGACAGACGAACGGACGGACGCACGGACGGACTTACCCACTCAGGACACCCAGGACCAGATTGAGCATGAAGAAGCTCCCCACCACGATCAAGGGAATGAAGAAGACCCAGTTGAAGGCGCTCCCGATAGCATCGTTGGTCTGAAAAGAGAGATAGGCCGGAAAACCGATCAAAAATGTGAATATGACCTTGTCATGTTGAGTTGCTTTCATCAAAGGAATGTGTTTGGCTCCGTCATTCAATTCATAGGGGCTGCCAAATCCGAAAATCCTCGGCCTTGTTCCCCTCCTCCCTCCACTTCGAGAGCTTGGGACTGACTTTTTTCTCTTTCAGATTTATCGAATTTAACCAATTTGAAAATGGGCACTCACTCCTCCTCTCGAGTTGAAAGCGAGTAACAAATCTTGCCAAGTTTGACAGGTGCGCAAGATATATTTGCATGAAGCTCTAGGTATCGTCAAACTATTCCCCCATCTACGAGCATTCAAAATACCGAGGTACATTCCGTGAGCATCACACTCTCCGTCATAACTCCCAATTTTTGGAACTTTCAGATTCCCATCACATCCATTCCTACGTCGCTGAAATCTCTGCTAGCATGGTATTGAATGGAAACGGACGTTTTGTCAAAATGGCTCAGATACATTCATTTCATTCAACTAAGTACAGACAACAAATAACATCCTATCCTTTCTTGTTGACAACATTTCTTAGTGTCTCCATCTTCGAACCTCAAAGCGAATACCGCTTAGTTCTCTACAAATGCCGTGCGTCTTTTAGGTGGGGAGGAGCAATTCCATTCCTGGAAGGCTAACCTCGCAGAAAGGTCCCATTTGGGGAGAAAATGGGTCACTTTTCTTTTGCGGTGGTTTGGAGTACTTTTCCCACAACCTTTGGTTTGAAGCCAACTCTCATACCATGAATAGAACCAACATGGCGGGCCTACCCTAGGAGGGTAAATGCATGCAGTGGGCGCTATCATTTAACGTTACGGCTGATGCATTTTTCTTGTTATCCTGCGGATTGTTTGAACGTTTTTGGGTTTTCCAGTACATTCATACGTACCGAGTATAGAATCGGAGTCCATCCCTCCATGGTAACGCACTGAAATACCGTCAACATGGCCAGACCGATGTTGTCGAAGGAGGTGATGCCATCGTTGGGACCTTCCCACTTTTCTAGACATATGGCGGTGTCTTTCTCGCAGGTGTAGGCTCCCGTGGGAGCATCTTCTGGAGGGCCAGGGAAGCACGGACTGCCATTCGATCCGTCTATCACAATTTGGCCTGGAGATAAACAGAAGCAAGTGAATTGGTCATACACGCAAGCGTACTTACATTCATTCAAACGATAAGACCACAACCACCACTAGCAACAACAACAACAACAACGACAACAACACACGAATGGGCGGTTTCAGTGGATGAGGCATGTATGTTCACAATGCTTGATTTGATTAGGTAGCGAAGCTCGGCCAAGCTTGTAAGCCAGGGTTTTCTTGGGTTTAGAGCCGTATATTATTATTACTGTTGCTGTTGCTATTATTTAGAATACCGCAGCAACCGTGGCAAAATAAAAAGTTGCCAGATTCAACCCACCCAAAATGATGGGAACACCAGACATTGAATGTCGCAAGATTGGCTCGCAGTCATATTTCAACTCTTGAAAGAAGATGCGTCTTCAGCAGAAACTCACCGACTTGCCAAAACCGTGTTCTGGCTCTCCTTCATCTTTGACTACTTCAATTCGAATGATTGGAAGGAATGTCTCCAAAACGAAAGGGTCTTTTTGAGAATGTTGCAATTATGATTGAGCAAAAACATCGAAAGGCATCACTGGCGACAAAAACTGGATTACCTATTTTTACCGCAAGACGGGTTCATTCTTATAAATCCAAAAGTCAAAAGGACATTTTGAATGTCAGTGAGCTAGTTTATAGAGATTTGTGCTCACAAGTATTGTGTAATATACTGGTTTGGGCGTCAAACCCCAACGAAAAAAAATCTCAAATGTTTTGGCTGCCTGCTCCAATCAAGTGCCAGGCAATGACAGCTTAAATGGCCTTTTTCCAAGGCAGAAAATAGCCTTTACACGTTGATAAACATCTGACATATTTTGTTTCGTGATCTTGCCAGGAGAGTAAGTCCACTTAACTCGAGCAGAAAAAGGGGCAAGATAACGTTAACTACTATTTGGGCCCTCGAAAGAACGGCCCTTGAAAAACGGTTAGTGAATCTGTTGTGAGTAATTCTACGAACTAAAATTAGACGATAATCTCATCCATTGTCTCATTCATGTCATTATTTGTTCGTTCCCTTCATTTCCCATTCTTATCCCTTTTCGCTTCGTCCCTTAACTTTCGAGCGCTCCTTGTCGAAACCGAGAGACCCAAGACTTCAAGACCTCGTGGAAAGAGCTCTAAGCTCAGGAAATGCCACGATGACTCAAGGTACGATGGAAGAGGGCTTTCTGCCTTGTGGTGGTACCTACTTGAGCATTCGGAGAAGACGAGAAAATGGATCTTCCTTCTTTGCCAGCAGCTCTGAGAACGGACCAAAAAAGCCCTCCCGTTTTCCCTTTGGGATCATACGATATCACCATGATGAATGAGGTGGGACAGTCAATCTAAGCCAGCTTTGGCAGTCTATGTCCCTTCAAGTTGGTCCAAACCAATCCTAGTCGAACCATTTGATTTGGGTTGGACTGCATTTTTGAGGATAAGAGAGGGGAGCACATTCGGGGTCGGCGTTGTTTTGATTGTTTTGATTGGGAGAGTTGTTTTTGTTTGGCCAATTCGCTTCATAGGTCGACTAGCGCTTGTCTTGTCTACGGATTGTATGCAACTTATCAAAGGCTCCCTCAGTGTTCCAATTTTAGGTCGCCAGGGGTGGTCTTGTATCAGATATCTGCCAAAAACAACCACTCAGTTCGGCACCACTCCTCCCCAAAAAGTGCCATAACCCATGTTCTAAATCACAGACCGAAAGTTCTCTCTCCCTCAGCCTCTCGGTCTTTCTGGGTCTGCTCATGCCTCAGGAATACCATGCTCGTCGTCGCATATATGTACATGTAGCACGTTGTATATGCTTACGTACACACACTGAGTCTATCGAACCCGTGGTAGACGAACGGCCATGCTCACAATTGAAGCAATGAATCATCGCTGATAACCAATGGCGGAACCAGAGAGAGAGCAATGGTATTAGAAGAGGCACTGCGACCACAGAAGGAAGGAGCTTACCTAAGTCGTCCAATTGGTAGCAGGTTTTGTTCAGCGCCCCAGCATAAAATTCGAGGCCGATGATGGCAAAAATGATGACAGCGAAGAGCAACAACAAAGCAATGTTCACCAGGGGTCCAATGGCCTTTCCAATGGAGCTCATAACCACTTGCAAGCCTAAAAAAAACGACAGAAAAGGTGAAAAGACTGCTGCTGCTGCTACGTGCAAAACAAAATACCACGCACAAAAAAGATATCGTTGGTGAAAACGAAAAACCACAAAGCAGTCATTTCCGCAATTCCTCCAGCTTTTTGTTGTATTCCTGTTTTGCCACCTCGTCAATCAGTTCTTACATTTCAGATTATTGCCTAATCTCAGAGTTGCTATTCGGGCATCCGTATAAACTTGCGCTGAAATGGCTATCGACCCAGTGCTTAGAAACAAATTTCCATTCACACAAAGTTTATTGCGTTCTGTAGCACTTATTTCTATCCTGCGTCAATTTTCAATGTTCGTACGAAGTGTGGCGTAACTGCACTAGGATGGTGATTACGCCAAAAACCTTATTCCTGATATCACGATATCATTATGTAGCTTTCATAGCTTATGTCATAGACATGAATTGACACCAACATTCGGCGGTGGGTAGCTGGAGGTTAAGATTGTTAAACGTACACATAACTTTTGAACAAATGACGTCTTATTTTTGGATGAATGTGGCGCAGCTCTCATCTTATTTATCATGGCCATTGAAAGCCTAATTTATTTGCCTATTTTCCCACGCATGGGCAATTTCCTTGAAGGATTGCTCGAAACTACAAAAAGTTCGTTGACTGTAATAAAAGTTGCGATTGGTTTAGCCAGAATAAAGGCAGAAAAGACGTCTTCCGTGCGGTGGGGAAGTCGGTGTTCCATTTCAAGATCTTCCAGACTCTATGTACTATCAAAGGAAAAGAGTCCTTTCACTAGAGCCTACTATGTAGTATCCTAGGTTCAATGCTAGTAGTGTGTATTTCCACAAGTCACGAGGGCACGATTAGAAGATAAATAATTGAATAACCAAGGTAATGGTGTCGGTGTTGGTTGTGGAGAGGAAAAGGAAGAGGTTGTGAAGGAGGAGGGGAGATGGGTGGTGGCCATAGTGTGAATGTATAGTGGTGCGTGTGGCCTTAGGAGTTAGTACTTACTTGGTACTCCTGAGACGAGTTTTAATGGCCTGAGGACTCTGAATGTCCTTAGAGTGTTTAGGTTGATGCTGTCCTCGGAGCCAGCTGGGAGCATCATGGGCAGAAAACTGAAGCAAACAATAAAAGTTTTATTCCACTAACACAAAGATGTGTTGGGGGGGGGCGGGGAGTACTCTGACGAAAGTAGTATTTTTTCAATGACCCAAAAGACCGTACACTACAAACAAAGTTGAAATATAGAGACAGGTAGGGGAAAAACATGGTGACGTCATGATTAAGTTCAGGTAGAGAATCTACCCAACTCACCCCGACGTGACAACCACAAAGTCCATGATTTTCCACAAGTTCCTCATGTAACTGCCTTTGTGCAGAATGAAACCCAGGGCTAGAATCTTGGTGCACATTTCGATGGTGAAAATGATCATAAAGATCGGTTCCAGGTCTTCCTACAATATGTAAATTAAGGCATAAATAGAGCTATTCCTAACCATCACCATACACGTGCGTCAGTTTGAGTAACGTGAAAAATCCGTACCATTTTCATGGAGAGAACTGTTTTGTCTCCGTAAGGGAGTTTGTCGTCCAAGGCCATTACGACACAATTGGCTATGATGGTGAGAATGATGGTCCATTCGAAGAGCTGGGTGTTGACGAACCATGTTACCAACCTTCTCAACGGACTGGACGAGGTGAACAGGAATAGCGAGGTTGGGCCTTGATCTACAGCTGCGCGAGACGCATATCTCCGTACCATTCTCCGCTAAGGCGACTGAGCCGAGCGTCAAGGCTGGCAGTGGAAGAGGCGTGGGGGTCGGGCTGGTGATGGTGGGAAGGGGGGTCGGAGGCCCGTTGCTCACTAGACCCACCGATGGCGTGTACGGGCGGGCCTCGAGAGCAACTTGAGAGGCCGTCGGGAACAAGAAGGCCCGTCCGGAGAATGGCGGCATTAGCTAAGGGCTAGATCTACGAGGCACTATGCCTTGGTTTCCCTTGCTGGATGCTCCCAGGTCTAAGATGACCTCGAACTTCGGACCTCGAGAAAGTCGCGCTCGGGATGATCGCCAACTCCACTTCTCATGAACGCCAAAATCGGATACATCGCGACCCTGAAAGAGGAGATCATTCGGGTCTGATGAAATCGGAAGTCACAGATACATTCAGGTACCGGGTGTGTATTGTACTGTACTTAGAAGGGCAAGAAAAGAAGCCATTGTGAGACTTTTTTTGTCGGGTATGTCGCTCATTGAGCAACACTGTGGCCACTAAAGACGTAGTTTTGACTTGGGAGACCTCAAGAAAGTAAACATGACTACCTTGGGTAAGCAACATTAGTCAACTCTCTTCCATTCCATCGTATTTCAT
>NC_081449.1:10261639-10262789 GCF_007210705.1 Tigriopus californicus | reverse complement strand
ACGATAAGGGAGAGGTGTGCAATGTGCTTGGAATTAGTGTCAAATGAGGACGATGTTTTGCCTTCGTAAGAAAGCCAGGTATTATCCACGTTAGGATACCCTCCACTTTCCGGCACAAAAGAGGCTTCATTTGTACCATTACTTTTAGCAACAACCCTCGAGCAACGAAAGACCAAGTCTTGGGTCCAAATCTGGCGGCATGGAGGCCTATTTTTAACGCTTTCCTAGATTCCGACAAGGCCTGTCTTGACATCTCGATTAGCCGCTTTCGCGGGAGCTACGATTAATCAGTTGGTAGATAATGAACTTCGAACTTTTGAACTTATTGAAAGACCTTTTGCCATCTTTCAAACTTCAACTACCTTCGCATTGCTTAAATAGGCGAGCGGGCAAAACTTAGATTCCATTTCTTACCTTTTTGGCCAAGTGGAGTGAGGCGTTGCTTTTCGGGTGGATCAGGACTGAAGACCCTTTTGAAAACGGTAATTTTCTATCATCAACCTGGGAAGACAGGTAATCTACTATTGTATGTTATGCCGGATCGCCCATTGGGATATTCTTTTCAATTGAATTGGTCACACGGCTTAGAATTCATTGACTATGATGCATTCGTCGCCGTTGAAAGCTAGCACCTATCATTTTCAATTCTTTCCATCTAAATAGCTTAGATGGATTTTCAAATAATTAACTATCACAATTTTGTTTGTTGAGTGTAGAAGGGCTTTGATAATAAGTTAGTTCACAACACAGATCTTCTGGGACTGGAATGAATGAGCCTGTGCTCGAACTTTTCTTCGCTCCGATGTTGGTTGAATGAAAAGGTGTTGTGGATGAAACATGGGTGGACTTGAATTCTATTGGAGTCAACTAAGGATTGGGTAGGCAGGGATATGATGTCCCTTTGGGCGCTTGGCTGACAGAAGCATCCAAATTCGATCACAAGACCCCGGAGACACCCATCACTGGTTTGTGCTTGTTGCCGCGTATGTTTTCATTTGGTTCGAATCACTCTTTGATACTGTTCCATGTGGCTCCGACAACCTGATCGCTCTTGTCCTTAGCCACAAGGTCCTTCTCCATTGCTCCAGATTCAACTCCTGCATGATACTCCTCAAAAAGTCTGTGAGTGTGTCTTGTGTGTAAGGGGGGG
>NC_081449.1:10232129-10259979 GCF_007210705.1 Tigriopus californicus | reverse complement strand
CAACTAATAATATCATCAAAAATGGAAGCCAACTAGGACAAAAAAGCGAAGTTGAAAGTTACTTTGCTGGATGTTTCTTGGGCTTGCCCTTCTTCTATTGCTACTATAGCTTCGATTGGTTCAGTATGGCACCACTGACCCACATTTCCAACCACTTCATGATCATAGAAAAAAGTCGGTCAAAGGCTCACCGCCTCTCAAGTTGTCGGGGAAAGAAGTTGGTTTGGAGTGGGATGCAGCAGGAAGAACCATGAAAGGGTCAGATGTGTTTTAGTGGGAGGAACATCTTCAATAAGGTACGTACATTTGAACTAGTTAGAGGGGAAGGCCTAACAATTCGAGGTCATGAGATCCATTGCCAACGCTCCAGTGCAGTATATTTGCGTCAATGCTGAATAACAATCTGGACATGCTTTTCTTTTCACCCATGTGACAATTATATATTTTTGCCTCTCTTGTTATTCAAATAACTTTCAATAGCAGAGTTGACTTGCTGCGGAGCCTCTATCATGGCCCAATGAGACACGCCTTCAATGGGGCATTCTTGAAAGTCTTGAACAAAATCTCGACTTCCCTTGAAAGCCGAGATGCTAAGGTAAGCATCTTGATTTCCGTACACCGAAAACACTGGCACATCGTTCAGTTTCGGCTTGTGAGTCACACTCAACTGACTTGCAGCTCTGTAGTAATTGATCGGTCCTTGGAACGCATCTGGGTGGGAGATGAATACATTTTCATACAATCTCGAATTGGTTGATGGACAGAGCTGCTACTAACTAATACTCACTAGGGTCCCTGAAGGTGTATTTGTAAGCTTCGCAAAGCTGGTCGCGATTCTCGATTTGAATGCCTTTCATCATCAGGTCAAATGAGTTCATGTCACCCAGACGCATCAAACGTTCAGGGATAATAGGGCATTGAAAGAAGAGCATATACCATGACTTGAGCCTTTGATCCCACCCTTTGGTGAGTTGGCGGGCCAAAGATAACGGATGAGGTAGGTTGACGACAACGTACTGATCAACCATTTCGGGGTATTTGCCAGCGAAGTAATATCCAATGGCACCACCCCAGTCATGTCCAAGAAGAATGCATTTCTTTTGACCTAAGGCTGCAAAGACAAGCCATCAAAACGAGAACCGTCGGAGATGGATGTTTCGGCTTTGAAAGACACGCACCTTCAATAACATGTTTCACATCAGCGGCTAGTTTGTCCAAATGGTACTGGTCTATGCCCGTTGGTTTCTCTGTATCACCATAACCTCGATTATCGATAGCCACACACCTTAGGAAACAAAAATGCAAATTGATCATCAGTCATTCAGATTTCCCTTTCTGACCTTCAATAATTGCGGGGAAAATTTTGCGGATTTTTTGAATGTCCTACCAATAGTCTTTGGAAAAATGCAAAAGCTGATGCCTCCATGAGAACCAAAACTCTGGAAATCCGTGAAGCATCAACATCAACGGCTTTTTGTGGTCTCCTTTTTCAACATAATGTAGTTTGAGTCCCGGTAGTTGCAAGTAGCCGTGTTCTCCCCATTTGGGATCAGTCAAAATCGCGGGAGGTAGGAGTCTCTCTTTCACTTCGAACACCCTTTTCCGACCGTGTCGAAGGACCATGAATAACACTATGAATAGGGGAAATACGGAAACTAGAAGTCCACCTAATTGATTTAAAATGACTACAAACATGGTGAGATCTTTGTCAGTGATTCCACGTTTGCAACCGATAGCGGAGTGATCGACCTGGACGTATTCAATCGCACCAGCAGCTGTTGCTACGCGTATTTAAACAAACATTGAATATTGTTAATCATACTCCGATAAGCAGAGCTCCCTGTAAAGAAAAGTTTGGTTAGACCTAAGATTATGTATGGAAAACGCTTTGCTTGAAAATGTGTTGAAGACGAAGAAGAGCGCTCTAGTAGGTTCTATTTTGACATCAATCTACTCTGCAACCACCAATGTTGAGGTGAAACAAAGGTTGCGAGATGTGAAAATTGTCCGTTGAGAGAAGGTCAGTATCATGGTGGTTCATGCTAATTTAAATGATTATCATTACAACAATAAAATCAACTATATTTGCTCAAAATGATAACAATGAAGAAAAACAATTGTGGTAGAATTCAGCGAATGCGCAGAGTTGAGGGGCTTTAATAATAGTGAAGGCATCATCTTCAGAAGTATGTCTTGACTATGCGAATCAACTTCGCTAACAGATGATGAAACCAACAGTACATACTATGTATCTTACGATTGGGATATGAATTTGATTTCATTAAATGCGAACCAATCAATCTGATCAACCAATAATAGACGCTTGAGGATTGAGAAGTCTGCTTCGTCCTGGTGCCTGGTGGTGAAAGAATGGGTATCATTTGGATGCTGATTCAGTTTCAATGTCTGTGGATCGTGTGGTTGAGACCTAGGAAAGTGTTTCCTCGTTGGTTTTTTGGTTTTCGCTTTCACTTTTTCGGGATTGACTCTTCTGATGTTTGTACAATTTAAAGCTGCTTTGAATCTTCTTCGCAGCCCAATCTTCAATCTCATCATCTTTAACGGCATCTAAAAGTAATGCGAAAAAGAAATTATGTCATTTGTATCATGCGTTCCAAAATGGAATTGACAATTTGAGGCTAGATATGGGCCGGCCTACATAGATGACACTTGATTGGCTGGCAATCTTCTAGCCTTATGTTCCATTACTGCATATATCCAATAAGTGCGCGAGTTTTTAACGGGAGCAAATTTGCGACGGAGGTGAGTTACAAATGAACCAATTTGATTGGTCTTCAGAATAAATGTGTCCACAAATTACATCCAAGGAAAATCTGTCCAAATAAAATGCTACTTTCACCGTATGAAAGGTCGAAGAAAGGCATTCAATTGGTTCATGAGATATAAAATGGCATAACTATATTCTGCTAAAGCTATGGAGGCCTCAATTGGTTTGCAGGATCTGGCAAATAGTCGCTTGCCGATTACGTCGAGCCCATGGGCGATTATATGACGCCACCTGCTACAAATTCGTACACGAGCTAGGTCTCTCTTTTTTCCGGCATTAAGGATCACCGCCCTAACTTTCCAAGGAATGCAACCAATCTCTACACAGGTGCTACTTTGCCTTTCGTAGACTAGGTAGGTGAAAGTTCAATTTCATTTATGAAGATATGGTTAAAAAAGCAAATCCAGTATGTGTTAAAAGACACAACTAGAGAATTTGCTTACATCTTCTCCAAATCTTGATGGAAAATTTGTTTTAAAGTCAGCCATGCTTAAGAACAGCGGAACCTGGTTGGGGAATCAGCCGCCTTGCAATCTACGGAAAAAGCGCATTCTTGTGAATCCCAAGCAACGGCGAGCTTTAAACTTGGATCGTCTATGCCAGCCAGTCATACAAGCCATGATCGAATTGAGGAGTAAGGATTATGAAAGAAATTGCTGTGCATCGGCACATATTCTGCATCTACAATATTTGAGCTTGACCCATTTCTGGCAAGTTCAACCAGAACTGTTTGGAGCATTTTTGTAGTTACTCTTACTTTCTTTCTTTCTTTCTCTCTCTCTCTCTCTCTCTCTCTCTCTCTCTCTACTCTTGCCTTTGCTTTCACGCTTTTAAGGCACTTGAATGGCTGATGACGTAATGGTACTCACATGATGCAGTCTTGTTTCTCACTAGCACTTTGGACCTATTCCTGTATTCTATAACAATTTTACAGGGCTTCATAAGGCATGGTTCGCCGTCGATTTGCATTGGTACGCACGAATTGGTGGTGATGACAGCTCTTTTGCACTGACACACACTGGCCCCACTACCGCCCGCGTGGAGGATGGCCAGATCTAAGTTGTCAATGGCCACGACCTCGAGTAGGCCATCATTCATGCACTGTGGACCATACTTTCTGTTCCACGGTTTTGTTCCTCCCGCGTAGCTCCGAATGTTCAAGAACATCACACTATGAGTGCCATATGCCTTGAGCCTTTGAGTGTAATCGATTCCATCGCATTCAATCGTGACGTGATCCATCAAGTTGCGCCATTGGTGCTTAAACAAGTCCTTGCCGCCTGCCAGACCGTAGAAAAGAAGGTTGCGTGTCCTGGACGTAAAATGCTCGGGATTGCTATTGCGCGCCTTGTGAAACTGCAGAGCAATATGAGCGTCGATCCCCACCGAGAAATAGTTGTTGAGCACATCCAGGGGTAGTTTGTCATCGGCATTGGCAATTTCTTCCGGTGTGTCCCCGTGCTCGCTCAAGGGACAATAGGACAGAGACCAACGATCTAGATCGATGATATCCGCGTTATGAATATCGATGAGCACTTTCCGCAAAGGTTTGTCTCGGAATTTCCCGCCCCAACTCAACGATCGGGCCAGATCGTTTCCGGTGCCTAATGGAATGATCCCAATGGCAGGTCTCTCCGCAGGGGGAAACTCCATATCGTCCATAACGGAGAGAATCCAACCCACGGTTCCATCTCCACCGCATGCTGAAAGAGAGAACGAATCATAAAACCACTTTCGAATGGAACCATAGCTCGACAAGTTAAGAAAGAGCAAAAGGCTTGGAGAATAGATTATCCCACTGTGGAAGAATTTGAAACAGAAAAATGAATTCGTTGTGTATCACATAAGTAGATCAAAGCTGAAGGAAGTAATCCTCCAACTCGCCCAATCTGATGATAATGGATCCTACAATGTCCTTGAATCGTACACACAAGTGTTCGTGCACGACTTTCCTTAAATCAAGGGCATTTGTGCATAAAATTTTAGCTGGATCCAAAACGGTAAGGGGATCTAAGGCCCATCAAATGAAGAAACGCTGGCCAAAGATTTGATGATGATGGTGATGATGATATGAAGCAAACAAATGGTTTGAATAATTCGGACAGCAAACAATCAAATGGATAATGGACGTAACCTCAAGACAAATGATTGTTCGAATGAATAACCGTGCGATGCTTATGAATGCTGGTCTGGAAAGTGAGTCATCAAGAGAATAAATAGCTTAGCCAAAACTAACGTGTATCATTATGATAAGCCCTGCTTTTTTTTACATTACCCCCGGCCCCAAAAAACTTGCATATCCCTGGATTGCCTCACAGATTGATTCAGATGGCCGAGTCAAAATGACATATTTCAATCATTGCATCCTGAGTTGAAGTAATGCGAACGATTGCAAACTGTTCCTTTATCAAATAGAAATCCTCCAGCGAATACAACTCGTCAAGTTGTGGCATAGATTTGATGATATGCGTCCCTTTGAAGAGGATGTCCGGGGAAATTACGTTCGAATTTCATGACGTCAGGGAAAACGAGATGTACGTACGTACAAACTACATGCAGAAGATTTTGGTAAGCAATACACAGGACTCACCTATTATCCGAAGGTTATCAGTGTGTCGATGTTCCATGAGGGCCCGTCTAGGCCCTCCCACCTCTGACAAGTTGTAGATACGATCTTCGTCCAGGATCTCACTGAACCTCAGAAGAAGGTGATTGCCAATGTTTCCTCCGGACTTTGGGTTCACTAATGCAATAAACATGTTCAGGCTTTGTTTTTCTCAGTGATAGCACCTGACGTCACGACAGTTCCTCGACCACAAAAATATCCCTTGAGACAAAGACGAGCTTATTCACCTGTAGGTAGATCGTTCTGAGTTCAGAGGGCGTCAGTTCGTTGGAGGATATTAGTAAATTGGAAATTCCGACATTGTGAGCACAAAAGTTCTTTTGGTTTCTGGTTCCTCGGAAGGGCCCTCTAATCTTGCCTGTTCCTTTGACAAAGTCTCCTTCTTCTTTTGAAACGAATCCCGCGCAATAGGGATCAGATGCCAGATTCTGGTTCCCTTCACCCAAAGGACTCGACAAAAGGGGTAGCCAACGAGATCTTGGCACTTGGGGATGGGCTCATTGCTTCGAAATGAGAGCGTGGGAGCACGGAAATCCCAACCAAAGGGAAATGAATCAAATTATGGTGAAAGCAAAAAAAAAACATACAAATGGTGCTCGTGTTTAGTGTGGGGCTGGGTATTGGGGAGACGCCAGTTCCTTATCAGTAGGTTTCTGTTTAGTTTTCCAGAGGTTGACTGGATGCATCCGAGATTCTGGTTCATTAGTCTGGCTTGCCACCGATGGAGATGATTCACTGCTGTGTTGAGGGCAAAACAGGCCACAACTGGCCACAACGCACAACAATGTCCAGAGTTGCTAGTCTGGGTAGTCTTTATTAAAGGCTTGGTCGCGATTATTTTGACCGTCTGGCCACACTCGTGAATCTATAGAAGTGTATAACTCATCAAGCCATGAAAATATCAAGGACTATGTATGGTCTCGAGGTTAGGCTTATTCAGCTCATTAAGAAGTGTAAAGATCTGATACGTAAGACTGTATGTTGAATGTTGTTGAGACCTTCGTGCTGCTTAGTAATTTCTCATTTCTCCCTTTCTTGCAATAGGCCATGGATAATCACTGATGAATACTTCCGTCACTCTTCGTTTGCTACGTCGTGTTTCTCGTCCAAGAGTTCGGTTGCAATCAGCGAATAAGCGTTAAACATGTGTGATGGCAAGATCAAGGATGTCTAAGAATGTTTTAGGAGTCACTCTTTCGAGACCGAGACGAGGTTGGATTCGAAGCGGTTCCTGCTGAAGTGAGTGTTCAATGCACTAGCCCCACGAAATGGATCAACCATATGACCCTCGATAAAAGACACTTGACGCTTAAGGATTTTGTATCGACATTCTGCATTAGAATGTAACAACTGTTGTACGATCATAGCTCGGTCTGGCCATCAGGGCTCCGGAGCTCTGTCTAATTCTTGGGAAGGATAAGGATGATTATTTCCAAATCTTGTTGCTCTGAATGCGACTATGAACACGTTTCTTGCTGGATGTGCTTATTTGTACGTACACGGTTTGTGGATCATCACTTATTCGGCGACAGCTTGCGGAGAACGACACATATTCACTAAGACGTAAACGGTCCTTTGCACATTGTCTCCTTAGGCTGCTGACCTTCCTGAATTCATCTTGCTTCATCCACTCCTTGCCATGAAGCAAGGCTGTTGTACGTACATTCACGTACGTACACTCCCGTAGGAAAACTGTCGAGTTGAGATGAACCCCAACTACTGATAAGAGTTTTGGGGAAGCGCAGCTAACAAATCGAGGATCGTGGACTTAACAAAAGACAAAAACATGAACCTCAACAGTCAGTAACAACATGGAGAAGCCAGGATATTTCTCTGCCTCATCGTCCGTTTTCCTTCGCCGACCGAAAGAGGACGAGGACTGAGTGGGTCGACAAGCTTCCACGTACAGACTTCTGGAGGCGCGATCTACGCTTGCACCAAGTGTCTCTGATGGGCGACAGTGAGCCACAAACGAGGTCCCGGCCATTTCTTCTGATCTCGAACAAACTGAACCATGATGAGGACCATGTCTACCAATGGCCGGACCACCGCCAACACCACCACCACCACTGCTGCTGCTGCTGCTGCTCCTACTCCTGCTGCTGCTCCTGCTCCTGCTCCTCCTGCAACTACTACGATGTTATCTTTGATCCAAGACCANTCGAACAAACTGAACCATGATGAGGACCATGTCTACCAATGTCCGGACCACCGCCAACACCACCACCACCACTGCTGCTGCTGCTGCTGCTCCTGCTCCTCCTCCTCCTGCGACTACTACGATGTTATCTTTGATCCAAGACCACACAACCCGTCGACAGTTTGTTCACTCGGGGATTATGGATGATCACGTTCGGATTGGAGTTTCGATGTTTTCACCTTCTTTGATAATTGACTCGTTGTACGTAGGTATTGCGGAGAACCTGAAGGCAGGTGGAGGGGACCTCTGGCTTTCCCCGTCTTGTGGGAACGAAATTGCTAAGTTTCAGGAACGAGAGGTTATCCGAGGTACAAGGCTTCGTGGTGAATCAAAGTAGAACGAACGAACTGCTCTTTTTTAGCTGGAATGAATGCACGGTCGATCACTATATTGAGCAGTAGTAGTGCGTGTTCGATAAGACGGCATGACTTGAGAATCCAGGTAGAAAACACTTGTGTCTGGTGGCGGGATCTTGTGTGTCCCCTCAATCTGAATCGACCAAGCTCGAGAACCCGAGAAGCTGAGAGGAAGTCGAGACTCGGGAGGAGGGAGGCCGTAACGTTAAGTAGCGGGAAGAAATTTGTCTTTGTTCAGGTTGAGCCACAGAACGAAGCACTTGACACTTCTCAGACGCAAGCGGACTGGGGATGCTTTATAGTTCGTTTGCTTGCGTATTCCAACCGACCCTCGGTCTCATAAAGGTCGGACAGCTCATTTGGTGAGTCTGTTTGTGGGCAAGATAGATGGAATTTTCACTTCAGATTTTTTTTTCGCTCATTTTCTCTCCTCCACGCGTCTGTGATGTGGGCCCAGTGATGGAAAAAGAAACTGGGGTCCATCGAGTCTACGGAATACCTAATGGAGAGATAGATAGATAACTCTTGGGGACGCGTCAAATTCCACATGCACACTACGTACCTCGTACAACGAGTATGAGGTCCTGTTACTCCTTGGGAATGTACGTACGTACGTATGTACTGTATATGTGTACTGTCACTAAGACCTCTCTCTGTTATTGCTCCATACACTGCATACCTGCATACACATATATACAGTACAACTACAGAGCACTTTGGCTTGGGGAGCACAATTTCCCCTCGCACTCACTCACTCACTCACTCACTCACCTTTCACTCACTCACTCACTCACTCACCTTTCACTCACTCACTCTCTTCTAAATGAGTGCAGTTGTATGAGAGGATAGAACGGAACGGACATTGGCAGCGAGACTAGTGTATCTATCTAGTACACACAGTAGGAATTTTTTGTGGTCCGACTAGTAGTCGTTGCATGAATCGTACGTGCTGTAGTGAGGACAAGTCAAGTAGCCATGATGTGTCCAACTAGATACGGCGGTACTTCTACATATGATGGCGCTTTTTTAGGTCCTCGCATCATGGCATCCCTTCGCTCTTGCACGTAGTTCAAAAGGAGTAATAGAACGCGCCAAGTGAGTAGTGAAGTCTGACTCGACTTGTATCCCTCGTTTAGGATGTTCGACATAAATCCTTCATCTCATCCGCCTTCCTACCGCTCGCCGCCGTCCGTCCACACCTTCCACGTTCTACTTCGCGCTCATCTTGTCCCGACTTTTCCTGCCCATTTCTCGCGGGGCGTTCGGTTGTTCGGTTGTTCGGTTGTTCGCACTCACGGTTCTGTCCTTTTCTCCTTGCCACAGGCCTTGGGACCTGGCTTGTGGGAGGAGGATGTCCATCTGTGCATGAGTGTGATGGGGAGGGTTGGACCCACTTCACTGACATAAGCCAGCTCTCAATGATACATACTTTCATTGGGCTCTCAGAAGTCAAGTCGGGATTGTTTCCTCTTCAGTACAACGGCACAAAATTCAATCTTAATGTCTATTGTCTGAGTGTTAAGCCAGGTACAACGCCGATAGCAAGATTAATATTGTGCCATCTTTGGATGTTCAATCGGACATATTAGCTGTTGCTTTCGGTTCATGAAGCAACTCTCTTTGGGCGGGCTAGCTTTGTCTAGCTTTGTTGGATCAGTAGGATGTTTTGCAGCGTCTGCTCCCGACCTTCATCCTCGTTCTTGCGATGAAGCCTCGATTGAGTTATCCTCACCCGTCCCTGCCTTGGAACATGGACCGGTCCCTCTTTGATCTTGAAGCCAAAATACTAGCCTGGTACAAGCAATGGCTTGAAGAACGATGGCGCATTAGATTTTTTTTCTTCGTCGGATCCCGGTAATAATGAGGCAAAATGAGAGCTCAAGTTTTTGATACCGATTCCAAAGTACACGGACAAAAACAAGATCACTTGGTAGAACGTAAAACTTGGGAAGGGTAAAAATGTGAATAGAGACATGAAAGATTCTTCAATCAGCCTATCTCCAAATCATGTTCTTTTAGCTGAATACTTCAAATTGACAAGTAGAGTATAAACATATTTTCTAAATACCATGCGCTGTATTTATTGTATGTGGGCACCAATGATATTGGAGGGTTTCGATACATTTTTTCAGAATAAGAAGTGTTATTTAGGATTTTGTCCAGCAATGCCCATTAAGCAGGTCACGTTCACTAATCAGGGCCACTGACTCGTTAGTTGATGCAAATTGGAAGAAAATCTAGAGCTTCAAACGCAGAATGAAAGGATTCCAAGAAGTCACTATTTAAGATCAATGTCCAAGTGTTGCATTGTTCAAGTATTTGTATTGTTTTAGACAGTGTATACGTGACAGACATTTGAGATCCTTTTCCAGTTGCTTCGAAGTCGGTACGTAGTCTTCCAATGTCCGAATGATTTCCACTTGCCCGACCTATTTGGCCTATTTTTCCTGAGAACTAGCCTAACTCGACAGAATCGCAAGCTGATCAGCATAATCTGATGAATCTTAGTGTGGTTGAGCTTAGATTTGCGATTGAATCTATTACAATAACGTACTGTCGTGGTAAGTTACGACGATCAAACACTCATTCCAATGATTTGACTATTGGCAATGTTATTTGTGAACTCGAGCACTTCAAAGTCTAAGGCTTATTCGATTTCTATCATTTCATTCGGTCGATGACTTGCTCAAAGAAGATCACATTCACAACACTAGGTAGGTCAGATCAGTTATTTATATAGGTAAGATTAGTATGGCTCTAGTCTGGCTGTGAATTGGACCTTTATTGTTAGTATCGTTAACATTTTTTGTATTGAATACATCTTTCTTTACACACATTCTAATCAGCTATTGTTTACCAGTTTGTTTACCAAGTTGATATGTCCTGACGACGTACAGTCCCGGATTTGTGCCATAATTAGCCAAATCTGTCTTGTTGATTTGTGAGCACCTGATTTCGCCCTTCCATGCATTTCAAGTCCACACTTCCTTAGACGACAACAATCCAAAGCCCACGTTTCCCAACGGTTCACAAATGGCACAAGTAAAATAAGGCGTGAGGCCTGAAGCGGTCAATGCACATAACTGTTCATAATCGACAAAATAAGAATCCAATTCTACGAGTGCCAAAACTTTTGCATTCAACTGTTCCTAAGGTGCACGAGTTGGTCTGAACACAATCAGGATTTGGGTTGATTCCTTGGAAGCACACATGTAGGTGTATATTTGTATTTGGTTCTTGAATTAGGGGTTTTGTGTATAATATTGATGGCGATGTGAGACTTCAGATGTCCATAAGCCGAAGGCTTATGAGGTTTATCCAGCTCGAATATCAAAGGGAAACATTTTTACCAACCATCGTCCAACAGTCCATGCTCTTATAATCTCTAGATGGGGAGAAATAGCGACTTAGGTATACATGATTGCCATGGTCTTTTGCAAGTATGACTGATGGTCGAACCTTTGACGAGCCACTTCAAACGAAGGCATCCTCCGTACTTGCAACAAACAGTCAGCACTTTCTATTCAAACGGATCTTATCAACTTGACGTATTTCTGAGAGTTTGTAAAGCAATATCCATGCTCACCGACTAATGCTAGAGAATATGAGATTGCTTTATTTTCTTTGACTAATATGGACACTGTCGATTTCCAAGCTCATCTGATCACTAACGTTGGCTAACAAAGATCCCCATCTCCGTTCCAGTGTTGGCTTAATCATTCATCTCGATTGGCTTGTACTGCAGCCATGATGGCTGCTCCCAAACCAGAACCGTCCCGGGCCAACCTCAATTCAAATTTGTAGCCCTTGCCCATTAGCTGGGTGATCTTCTTGGCCATGATCAAAGTAAAGAGAGGATGACAGCGAATCAGTGTTCCGTCCACGGCAATCACAGCGTCCTTCAAATTCAGCCTTCGAAGAAGACCGGCCAAGCCAGCTGCTAAGACCATGCACGCTCGTCGCGAGATCTCTTCGCACACCAATCTAATGGCATAACAGTCCAAGGGGGAGATGACTTGGTTGTGCCCTAAGACCTCTCTCATGGCCATTCGACATCGATCATTCTCGCCCAAGGGGTCATTTTCGACCTCACAAATGTGTCTGGTCTCGAAGGAATCTTGGCACAAGGTGAGTCTTTGGCAATTAACGCCTTGGAAAAGCAATCCTTGGGCCACCAACTCCAACAACACTTGTCGCACCAAAGCTCCCAAATACATGCCCGAGATCATTTTCTCAAAAATCTGTTGGCCGGGATTGATCGATGCCTGGTCCACGACACGGTCCCATTTGGTACGGATGAAATCCATTTCTCCTTTTTCGCCAAAGGCCCCCCATTCTGTGTTCACGATCATATCGCCTTCAAGCTCACCGGGGATGGCCTTGATGTTTCGACAGTTCTCGACGTAACAGGCGTTGCATCCCGTGCCCACGATCAATCCCACTTGACAACGAGACTCTCGCAAAGAGCACGAGAGAAGACAACCGGTGGTATCGTTGAGTAGAGCACATACTTTGATGCCTCCTAGGCCTTGTTTGTCCAAGGATCGGCGGAGAAGAGCGCAAACATCCTCACCCACCATTCCAGAGCATGAAAACCCCTTAGTCCACTGAGTTAACGTGGCTGAATTCAATTTGCTTTGCTCACAGGGGAAACTGAAGGTAAACCCAAGGGCCATGTTCTCCGGATGTAATTGAATTTCTGACAAGAACCGCAACATGCACAAGGCAATATGATCGAACAACTCCTCGCCACTACCAGACATCACCGCCACGGGAATTGGGTACTTCCGAACCGTGATTAAGGGCTGCTTTTGAGGGGAGCCTAAAAGTTCGACAACCATCACACGAAAATTTGTGCCTCCCAAATCGAGGGCCAAGTATTTGCCCTGCTCTTTGCCGGACGGCATGTGCCTGACAAAGGTGGGCAAGCATCTCACTGAGGATGAACCTGGGCGGCTCAAGCCTTGTTCCAAGGCCAAGCTCATTTATTTTTGAACTTGATGGGCTTGTTCATTGGAGATATGTAGTTCATTGCAAATCGCTCTGATTCGAGCTCGAGTGGACGAGTCCTTGGCCTCCATGTTGGTAATGTTAGTGAAATTGAAGGTGGCCCTGTTTTTCTTGTGCCCTTGACCGCGATTGAATTGCCAAACCGTTGCTTCTTTCTCTTCACCGATGGTTTTGTCCGGAGTCAAAATCCGGGGTTCCATCAGGTTACTCAATCAGAGATAAAAGTGATTTTTTTCTCACGAAGGAGAGATCATAGGAGATTGAGACATGGTGTTGGTCATGATTGTATAGGTATGTATTTTAGTAATGCGGCATCCAGTTTTATAGAAAATATGTTTCTTTTGTACAATTTAGATTTTAATGCTTAGCGTCGTCTCCGCCCAAGAATCTCCCACAATTCTTTTTTCCCATCGTCGGTAGAGGCCAATGGAGAAGATTTGTGTCGAAATCGGATTTCTTGCAGATCGGCTAACACGTCGTTCTTGAGGACGGCGGCCTTATTTAGATTGGTGTGAGTCAGTGGGATTGTTGTACCTGTGTCATTGCTATGACGGTTATGATGATGATGATGATGATCATCATCATCATCAGCTTCACCTCCTTTAAGGTCAGCGCCTTTATCTACTTTATCACGAGAGTTCGCCGCCATCTCTCCCTTCGCTGAAGAATTGCTCGTAAGATCAAAAATGTCTCGTGAGATCACCGGATCAAATCGATCTGACTCATCACTCGACGTGGCCTCCCTATCCGGAGTCTTTTCATTTTCCTCGAGTCTTCCTGATTTTGACTTGTCGAATATGGCTGAGAAATCGATGGACGGGATTATTCGAGTGAATATACTGCCGGAGGGATAACTCTTCAATGTCGAGGTGGATGGCTCTGATTTTGGAGTGGCAGTCGTCGGCCTGGCGTTTGGGGAGGATTTGGTTGGCCGAGTAGTCCCTTTTTCTCTCGGAGTCGGAATAAAGATTTGGCTTCTCACCGTCACAGGAGGAATACTATCTTCACTGTATTGATCTCCCGCTTGTAGAGATAAAGGACGTAGTTCGTCCTCCCACGACCATGATTGAGGGACAGGCGATGGTTTCAGGGGATAGATGTATTGCAACGGCAAAGACTTGTCAGTTTCTTTCAAGTTTGGTAAGGGTTTCTTTCCCCTCAGGGAATATGGCTTTTCGGTATTGTATCCCAATCTCATTGATGGTGAGTGGTTAGAGGCAGTGATAGTGGAAGTTGTGGCTATTTGAGGACTAAATGTTGAAGTGTTGGCGAGGGTAGTGGTGGTGGCAGTGGTTGTGGTGGTTGTGGTCGTCATGGTGGTGGTCTTTCGTGTCGTTGGCTTGGATGAGATAACTTCTGTCGTCGCCATTTCGATTGTGGTTTTAGTGTTCAAATGTCTTAAAACAGTACTGGTAGTAGGAGCTTGCCGTTTTGTGGCTATCATCGAAACTGCATTGGAAATTTTTTGACTGGGCTCATCGTCAATACTGTTATTTGGCTCAGACTCAGGGAGAGCATTCATCGAATCTGAGGATTGTACAATATCTTCGGTGGTAGCTTCAGCCGCTTCAACCAGAGCCATACTTGTTTCCACGGTTTCTTTGGGGCCATTTGGATCAGTCACACTTGGGCGATCTTCCAATTGTTGGTATTTCTTGATTCCACTTAGGATGCTTTGAGATAAGTTTTCAAATCCATGGAGTAGTCCATCATGTGTTTCTATGGAATTAATTTTGCTTTGATCAGGCTTGAATCGGTCCCAAAAGTTGTTGGGATCGCGCCATAAATCAAATATGATGATAGCGCAATTTAAGAGAACAAAGGCCGCGGTCAGGACGCCGAATCCTGGAATCCCGCGAGATACTCCTGGGTTCTTGTCCTTACCTGTTGTCCAAGACTTGCCTTCGGGAGCCAGAGAGAGGGTGTCGCTGTCGTCATTCATGTACATGATATCGGCTTGGTCAAGGCTATCGTCGTCGGTGAACGTTGAATCCATTGGGGGAGAGGAAATGTGTTCGTAAGGATCATCCCTAGGGAGCATTTGACCTTGATACAAATCTTGATCCATCACGTTGTCCGAGGTGTATCCCATGGTGTAGTAGTTAGAAATCTGAGCCGGTAATCCCATTCTCCTCACAAAGGTCGATGATGGCGAGCTATCGGCACCAGATAAGGACTCTTGAGGAGCCGTAAAAGTCATTCCGTCTCCACCAATGTGAACGTCAGTGCCGCCATTGGCCGTCATTACGGCATGTTCCGAATCCAGGCCGATGAGTCTTCGTTTTTGTTCCGAGATAACCTTCATTAGTATCGCTCGATCATCAGTGTTCAGTGTGTTTCCTTGGGCCTTTTTCTTCTCGATCAAATATTCCAGCATCTTGTTGATGGAGGCGGCCTTTGTTGGCCTTGGAGTCATTGTAGCGACATCAAATTGTGAGAGTCGAGTAGCAAAATATGGCCTTATCGTAGTTGATGTGTACGTGTAGATCTCGTCCAAGGCCCCCTCAGAAGAAGATTCAGATTCATTGGGTTCGTTCTCGTTGCTGCTCCCCAAAATTCGATCCCGAAACCTTTGAATGGAGCTCATAACTCGATTGAAATTGCCCTCTTGTTCATTTTGGCTCAAGCTCGGTATACTGGATGCCGCACCTCGAGTTACGTCTTCCACCATGCTAGACATCACCATCATGGCGGTGTTGGCCACAAGCAACATCATAGCCACATACCCCAAGAACGAGGCTGCTCGTTTGGGCCTCGATAAGATGATTTGCTTCTCAGATGACTCTATATCAGGATCTACTTGTAGAGAGTTTGATTCGATTTGCGCCGAGAGGCTTTTGGGACCCAAACTCGCTGAATGGACGGTCAAGACGAGGAAAAGGAAGACTAGGACCAGGGTAACCCAATACCATAAGACTTTACTCCTAGCCATAACGGACGTTGGGCTTGTTTCAATAAACACTAAAACACTTGTTCGATAATTGTTTTTGCCTTGGGATGCAGTGCTTTAATAGGTGAAAATGTCTGTGACAGGAATAAGTACGATTCTCGTTTGTCCACTTCAGAGTTTGATATCTTGACTGAAACTGAATGGATTTCTCCTCCCGGAACGTTTTACCAGCATGTGAGTGAATGTACGAGTTTGGAGGAAACAGTTATGGGAGATGTTGCCTCTTCCTCCAATCGCTTGGTCTTCTTCCTCCTACTCCTTCACCTTTTTCTTCCTCCTCGTCTTTTTTGGTCGAGGCTCTCTGAATGAAGTGGTTGCATGTGTGTTCACGTACTAGCACAAGTACGTATGTAATGGTTGACGACGAAAGCATGGAGAACTTGGTGGTGCAAGCAAGTAAGCAAGCAAGAAGAACCACCACGATTGGTCGGATGTTTGCAGTCAGTAGTAGCCTCACTTCAATGATTTCCCCCGTGCTGTACCATTTGACAACACTCGTCATCATCATCATCATCACTACCCAGAGTAGCTCTTCGTTTGGACACTAGGCCTCTAATCATCATCATCATCATGTTCTCATTTCTTAGAAGAGGCATACGGACCTCGGTATGTTTATTTAGTGGACACTCAATGACCAACGGGTTCGAGGCACCTTACCTTAGGCCAGAACAGATGGCAGATGGCATCGAGGTTTGACAGGGGTGCTAAATGCCTTTGAGCAAAATATGACAGTTCTTGGTTTTGCACTGGTTCTAGACTCTTCATGCTTCATTTTCAACTCAGAGACAATTCTACTTGATGAAAGAAATCATCCATCAAGGGTGAATGGTTCCCAACAGATTGAAGAGGATATGAGGTTCATTTTGCTTCCGCATGTGGTGTTCATGCCGTCAAAGTAAACCTCAAGAATTAGTCAAAAGCTCCACAACCAATTGGTACAGGAAGCTGTCGTCATTAGGATTTCAATGACGTTCGTCATTAGGGCCCGATTTGAGTTCTTGGATGATTCGTAATTCTTAAAGATGAATACCGGCGTCGATAAGCACCCAACGCCATCTTCCATGCTCTTGGGTGGAATAAACAGTAGATTGCATGACACAAAGCTGGGCGAACAGACATTTGAGGCGGTGGGTTAAAAAAATAGGACGGGATGATTGCGTGGCTCCAAGAATGAGTATCTCGAAAATAGCATAGCCGCAAGCAATTCTTAATGCCCCTGAAGTGGATAATGAGGCTGTGTTACGAATTTTGGGAGGTGGTGTATCGCACACCGAGAATGCACTCCCCGTCCAGATAATTCCCCTTGCATGGTTATCTGTGGACGCATTCAAGTAGTGATGGTTTCGTTGAAGGAGAATGCCTTCTTACGGTATTTCTGCTTCACTCTCCCGGAAATCGCCAAAAGCATCAAAAAACATGTTGGACTCCACTCGAGTAATGCACGTTCAAAAGCTTCGCCGATTATTAGCCGGTAGAAATTGGTTCTCAAGATTATGTAGCTCAGATTTGAACCACGAAATTTGATATGACGACAAAAAGAAATTTCAGGGAAATGCGATCCTTTCAAATTTAAGACACATAACTACTCGTACTTATGACTGGTCGATTGAAAAACAACAACTAGAATTGATTTCTGCGCCACTTGAATCCATAGAGTTATTTGCTTGTGGATTTCAAAACTTTAAAGATCGATGGCTGAAATGAATCTTGGAGCATAATTTGAGTTGCTAACGTAAGAGCTACTCCCACTTAAAACGTAGTAACCAACAGTCGTGCAATTCCAAGAAAGAATGCAAAAACAATAATGGCTCGAAGTTCAAATTGATTGGTCGATACTCGTTGAGAATCCAAAATTGTATGTTTATTGTTTGCAAAAAATCACAGATCAAAATAACAATGGATTGAGCGTTGATATCTCATTTGTGATGCAAAAAGTAGCTTCGGAAACAAAAACAAAACTTTGTCTCGTGAACCTGATGCAATTTTTGTGCATTTTTGTGCGCTCACGACAAAAGATAATACATTGCAAGGAACGTACTTCTGATGATTGGTTCTTTGAACTCAATTTGCTCAATTTACTAATTTCGTCGAGATGTTACTCAATATCAATATCATTGTGCAGAGAAAAATTTGCTGAATTTTGTAATTTCGTCGACTTTTTCATATTACAACTTGTAAGTAAACGCTCAGAATAAATAGAACTGAAATTTCTATCACATCGATCTGTTACGTGCACCGAAGCAAATAAGTAAGTAAAGACAAGCTTGTACGATGTACAGATTGCCAAAGGATAGCGAAAACTACTCTTGAAGGTCTCCGTGTCTTTATATGCATGAATAGGAACCAACGAGCAAGGGCGCAAAACGTGGTCCAAGCGAGCCTTTTTGTGTAACCTTATGACGGGCACTTTGGACACGTGAATCCGAGCAAAATGGAAGCCATGAAGACATTGGAAGATTCAAAAGTCTTTTCCCACAGGGAGCGGATGGGAGCTTCACTTACACTCTTTTCAATTCCAGAAGTTGAAGAAAACGGGATTAAACCACCCACCTTAGACGCAAGTCCCGACAAAAAGATGTCTCGAAGGATTTCAAGGATGATACTATCAAGTGAGGGCTTGAAAATGTGCATATTTTTCACAATTTTCACCATTGCAATTGCACGTGCTCCCCTTGGAGTGAAGGTTTAGACACCTCTGTAAACGTAGTTCGACCTTAGTTGGCTTCTGTCGTGGACAATCGTTCCTGTTCCTGATTCGCCTCGACGTATGTACGTCACTCGGCCGAACTTTGTCATCCAATCAACTTGGTATGGATTTGGCTCTCCTGATCGATGAGCTTGAGTGCCCAATCTGTTGCCAGACCCCGAGAGGTCCGCCAATCTTTCAATGTGAAAACGGTCATCTGATCTGCTCCGCTTGTAAGCCAAGAATGGCCAAGTGTCCTCAAGTAAGTGTGACAAGACGCGTCTCGAGGGAATTAAAGGTCTTGATCATTGCAAAATGGCCGCTGTAATGGTCGTTGTAATGAATTGAACATTTTGCTATATGATGGAAGGAGAAAACGTATTGGTCAATGCTCAGGACATGTTAGGTCATTGTTGCTCACGAATTATCGTAATTATTGTAATCTGTGTTCAAAGCATTTCCATTTAAACCCTCCCAAAATGATTTTGGATCTATAGCGGGGGAACTATCATTGATTCCAAATTTGAAAGATTTTGCCCTCTATCAATGGGAGGTGAATCGTAGGTCGTTCTTTTTCCATAACCCAAAGTTGATAATTTCATTCAAGGCCCGATGGACATCCATGGACATCCGGTGTTCATTGCTCATCAGGGGGCTGTAGGTTTCTGGAAAAAAGTCTTTCAAGATCCAGAAATGGCGAATAAAAATAGCCAAAGTGGTAGATCAATTGTCAAATAAACCCAAAACTGGCCAATAGATTGGCAAAACCCCAAAAATACCAAAGAATTTGACAAATTCATGTTTAGCACATGACTGAAAAATTTAACCGACATTGTCAATTTGCCCATTTTGTCTAAAAAGTAGCAGATGACCTAGAAAAAGTGACAAATATATATCAAACAAGAAACATTTGACTGACTTTATCAATTTGCCCATTTTTTCTAAGAAGTAGCAATGACCTATAAAAAAATAACAAATATATTTAAATTTGGTTCTAAGATCTTATTTGATAATTTTTGCACCAATACTGATGACATTCGCAAAATTTCTTGGGAGTTCACTGACCTTATTTCAATAAAGTGAAGATAAATCAAAAACCAAAATGAAAACACCTTGTAAGATTATGAATAATCGGAAAAAGAACCCTCTGTGATTTTCTTATGCCAATATCTCTCAAAGCCCGAAGAATCCAGTCATACCATATTTAGTGCCGTTTCGTTTGCTCCATGGTTTCAGGGTGGTTGTGAACTCGACCAGCAGAGATCTAGAATAGCCGAAAACCTCCTAAATAATGCGGACATTCCTCGTCCATGCATCTACTCTTCAGTGGGATGCTTCCACGAAGACTTATTGTCAGACTTGATTGAACACGAGACCAAATGCGAGTTCCGAAAAGTGTTTTGTCCCGACTTGGAGTGTGGAGAGGTCGTGGTGGCCAAAGAGCTTTTGGGCCACTTCAAAGAGGACCATCCTGATCATGTCAAGAATGATATCGAGGATAAGGACTTGGATCGATGTGTTTGGATCATCGATCCTGACGACCTTAGGAAACGGTCGTTCACCGTCACTTGGCCAATGAGCATTTGGAAGAAGAATGTAAGTGATGACCCAATGAAGCGCCTCGACGGAACTTTGTAGCGTTGCTGTGGGTAACTCTTATTGTACAACGAAGGATCCAACTTGAATGCAATGTTTGGACGTTAGATTCTTACAATAATCGGACGGGATAGGTAAAAAAACCGAAAATTTAATCCATTTGGCCATCGCTTTCATTTATTGATAGTTTCACATTTTTTTTTATAGCACAGACAATAAAATTAATGCTGATGTCAAAATTGCCAATAAAATTGCATTAAATGGGGATGTCAATTACAATCATAGAGTGCAAGATAAACTCTTGACGGATTCAATTTACTAATAACTCAATAGGTGCAAACCGTGAAAAAGTTCCACTCGAATTATTTTCACTGTGCAATCAATTCACCCCTACCCTATGAGAGTATTGGTTTGAAATTATTCCCAAACTGCCTTAGGTCAATTCAAAAAGTTTGGACTTTAAGTGGTATCCAACGCTACCTAGAAAAGTATTTTTTAAAAGTATTTTGTAGCACAACTCAGTCGATTATTTGGATCACGATGCGAGTTGGTTGTGATGTTTGTCGAAGCTGTGCAAAATGCCCAAACTCTGGTTATTGCACTGCATTTTTCTTTAAATGGACATTTGTCGTCTTTGGTATAACTTTAAAGAAGTTTTACCTCATTGTAAGAAGAAGTAAAAGTAACTCTTTTGTGTCTTCTTCTATAGCAAAATGCACACTCATCGATTATTTGCATATTCATTCTTTAAACAACGAAGGGTGCAAAAAGCGCCTACACTCATATTTCTACGCAATATCCTTCTATATCCAATCAACCTGAAAAGGGACAAAGAACGTCAGAAGAAAAATGCTGGAAAACAATTTTTGATACTAGTCTTACCTGTCCAAGTGAGAAATTCAGCATCAAAGACTTGAATAAGTTGAAGGATGTTTGCGGATCATCATTATTTTCTACGAAGAGGTTCTCTTAGCAATGGTGTCATCTTTCTCAAGAATTGGAAAACAATAATGTGCTCTGTTTTATTTGACGGCTAAACAAAAGAAGCAAAAAAGAGTGCTATGATTTTTTTTCATCAAAAGAGGTCGAAGTTATGAGCTTGGAAGATAGTATTATGATTGATAGCTATGTTCATTTCTGAGGAATCTGTGACAAAATTATTCCGCACCCGGTTAAAAATATTTAGTCAACATTCAAATCCATCCCTTAGTTATCAATTGAGTAAGAAAAACGCCAACAGAGGTAGAAGAGGGTATTTTTCCTCAAAAATGCGAATTAGGTAATTTGTCCCAGATTTGACGAGACTGGCAAAAAATTCGGTTTTAGATATTAATCTTGTTTCTTACGTCTATTAATGACTATCATCTCTGTTCACTAAAGTTATCAAATCCTCAGTGAAGGACACAGTCAATAGAAATTCAGCCTGGAACATTTCCAACCTTGTCAAGGCATCTGAAATTATTCAAACTACCATTTGAAGGCTAGTTAAGGACGACCTGGGGGCTCAATGACTTTCACAATCTACTGGCTCCAATCAGAAGAACAAATAGTCGAAGGGATGCCAACAAATCAGGAACTGATAAAAAAAACCGGTTCCGCAAGTGTAACAAACAACTAAAGGGTCAAGTATATTAGCTCCAAGAAGTTCCAGTTCGAAGGCATTCCCAACCTTCTCTTCAGTAATGGTCTTGGGAAAAAGTGTCTTATAACCTTCATTCAAATCATTTTGGAAGTCTGTATCACACTTTTTGAAAGTAAGAGCTGCCGAATGACAATAAAGAGTAAATCAAAGATAAGGCAGCCATGGTCCAACCCATACTTCAAGCCAGGCTCATATAGGTAAGGTTGAAGGAGAACATGGCCGCTTTTTGGGACAAGATCAGTGTCATGTCCTTCATCTACACGTAATTATAACCTACTGGACTACGCAATCCATCTAGGCTCAAGACGAGAGATATGCATGCCAAACTTCCCGCAAGAATACCGGCTCCTTAGGATTCTTCATCCCCTCTGATTGGACCTTTATGCCCGAAGATGATAGAGGTACTTTGTACTCACAAAACTTTTCAGACACAAGCCTGATAAGTGATAACAACATATGACGATATTTTGAATGAGATTTTTGAGTAGGGCATGGATGTCCAATTTTGTGAGGTAATTTTTTTCGAAGAGAAATAAAATGCTCTTTTAAAGTTGAGCTTGAGGGTCCCAAAATTGCTCATATAAATGGCGGTTCTGTATATGGAGTGTGTTAAAGTCCGTGAGTACTCATTTTTACGGTATTACTTATCACATAGAGTTTTCAAATGTACTTTGTTGATCAGACATTTTTCTGCAAAGAGTTTCATTTTGAAAAGTATGGATTTTAGACGGTAAATCTATCCTAGAAATAAAAAATTAGTTACCTTTTGGACATTGTTTGCCACAAGCTTTGCTTATCATTTCTTCCAGGGTCTCACTTTCTTTTCCGTACTTCATAAATACAAAAACAGTGACTTGTGGTACTCTTGGATCTGTTGCGACTGTCCTCCGGACCTGGCCAAGACGATGACGGCCCTCGTTCGGATGAGGAGCAAGTCGGGCGTACCCGAACTTACCTACAAGGGTCGGGTGCATCCCTTGGATATTTCGTGCAACGACATTGTCCGAAAAGCCTCGAGTTGCTTGGTGGCGACCGATGATGTGATCCATTCGTTTCTGATGGGAATCCCGGATGAGCATAAGAGTGAACATGAAAAGGATGATCAAAAGTTCCTTCTCGCTATGGAGTACTCAATATTGTGAAAACATAAAAATCAGGATCGCGATTCCATCCCTGATCAATCCCATTTATTTGTTTCAAAGAGCAGAGCTCGGCAAAATGATATTCAACGTCAATATTAACCATAACCAAACCCCATTGGCACCATAACAGTTCTGTTCGATTTCAAACTTCCAAACTGGTCACTTCATATTTGGGAACGAAATATAGGCTAGGTAGCATCATTGTGAAGTCTTTCTTCTTTCAGTCTTGTTATTATCTATAGCTAGAATCATTTCAAAGCAAATAGTTAAGGTCGAGAGATCCCTTAGTGACATACATGATGTCAACTCGGGTGTCCCTCAGGGCTCCATTTTAGGTCCTTTACTTTTTATCATCTACATTGCCCCACTTCAGAAGCTTAACAATAGTAATGTCAGTATCTCTTCTTATGCTTATGATACAAAATTAATATGTGGCACGACTGGTCAAGATTCCGGTACTCTGGCAAAGGTCTAACATCAATTATGCTCTTGGGTTGCTGAGAGTTATATGGCCTTGAACGGAATGAAATTTTGTTCAAAGACATTTGGGTAAAGGCCATTAAACCCTCCGATCATAGATAATGGAGGCAAACGTATTAAGCAAGTTTCGTCCATGAAGGATTTAGGTGTCGTCCTCCAAGATAATGGAAAGTTAAATGAGCTTATCCAGTTGAAAGTTGGCAAAGCTTTTCAAATATGAGGTTGGATATTTTGCACGTTTAAGTCCAGAGATAGTATCACGATGGTAACTCTGTACAAGGCGACTGTTCGGCAGCATCTTGAATATGCCTCGCCCATTTGGGCTCCAATTAGTTCAGCAGCTTTGCAAAAGGTCGAGCAGGTCCAAAGATGTTTTACTAGGAAAATTGAGAATATGAGAGAGCTCTCGTGTTGTGACAGGTTAGAAAGGTTGGGACTGTACAGTATCCAGAGAAAGTTCGAAAGGTATCTGATACTGTACGTCTTAAAAAGCATCAATGAGCTTTGTCCCAAGCCAGGATTTAGGGTCAATTCTAGTGACCTTAGAGGCTCAATGGTCGATTTGAGAGCACCTTCAAGCCCTCGAGAATCCAGGCTAGTTCGAACAATGAAGTCCACTTCTCTTCTTTCTCAGGCCCCTTCATTGTTTAATTAGCTTCCCTTTAATATTCGTAGGGAAAACGTAGGCCTTATTGATCCGGTTGCATCTTTCAAGTCAGACTTTGACAATTTTTTAAGTAGCATTCCAGATCAGGCCTTACTTTCAAGGACTATCTCGGTCAGCCAACTCAAATTCGTTGGTAGACCAAATATCATATAAAAATTGAAAGGTAATAAATAGAAAAATCATAACCATTCATTTTAATAGTACTGGGGATAAAATCCCCGTAGCGGTTAGAAAAGCCCGTGAAAAACCGAACCAAAGAATGTCTTTCCCCCTTGAATTTTTGAGGATACTATTCCCAGAAGCGGCAAGGTATTCCTCTTAACAAAAAAGACATGAATATGAATAGCTTCTTCAAACTCAAGCAGATAATGCTTACCTCAAGGACCAGTTTAAACAGTTTGTGCTCATAGGGAAGACGGTAGCAATCACCAGACAGTCTGCAAATATATAAATCTAGATGCTTCAAAGTTTTTCTCCTAAACCTAGTCAAGTTTTAAGAATGCTATCCTACAACAAAATCCATCGAAATTTTAGATAAGTAAAACGCAGTCCACTAGTCAATTTTTTTTATTCAATCGAGTAAAAACTGCATTATAATGTTATCAGCTTGAATTGAAAGGACAGTATAACCTAACTTTTTAGAATTTGTGTTTTTAAAACAAATTTTGTTCAACTTGTTAAGACAGATGAGCAAAAGGAGCTAGTGTAGCCAAGCAGCCCAAGAGGCAGCACGCACAAGGCAAGAATCTTCTACTAAGGAGTTTTGGATTCAAACCCTGGTCTCTTTTCTTTGGAGCAGGGTTGGCAAATGGGTTTATCCCAGGGCGGTTTTTTGGGGTTTTGATGGGCGGGTGGGACGGGTGTTTTACTCGATGAGTTTAAATGGTTTTTTTAACTGGACGGGATTTATTAATTTTTAATCAAATGTTCAAGTTAGACCCTTTTTTATTTTGAGCCAAAGACAACCAAACTGTTACAAAAAAAAATCTACTCCATTACCTTACATTTTAAAGATAGTAACGCCATACCAAAACAGGTACTTTGGAGGGGAATAAGACGAACTTGTCTCATTTCAGAATTAAAGAGGCGAAATGTTCAACAGCAGAAGTAAAAAGTTTTTGGCAGTTGCCCCGCTGATTTGGGATTAGTCCATTAGTCAAAGAACTGGAGCAAATAAGCCATTGCATTTGACACGCCATTTTTAAAAAAAACCGTGCAGGAAACCCAAAATATACCTTTAGAACATTAAGGATTGAACACCACAAAGCAAGAGTTTCTTATCATTTAGTCCATGAAATCAAGACATTGCTCTTCCGATTTCATTATCAATCAAATTATAGCCAAAGAAAGGGAAAGGAACGTCATCGGAAAATAAACAAAAAAATGAGAAAGATTTGCTATTAGTGGTCTTGGGTTTTTTTATCCAACGGGTGAGTTTTAACCAATCCTGTTTTGGAGAAAGGTGAGGAAGGAGAATGGAACCAAAGATCTCTCTCAGCAAGGAAACTGCACTAACCACTACCCCATATCTCCTCCACTTAAAAGGTTACCTTCCAGCACCGGGGTTTGAACCAAGGATATTGTTACTAGTGGACGGTTGGACAAGTAACATTTTCTGGCTGAATAGCCAGAATTTCCCAGAAAACATGCCATTTCTGTAAATCATGAAAAAAAAAAATCAATACCACAACCAAATTTGGTTATAACTAAAAATCTTTCGTTACAATATCCTTCGTGTAGACGAACAATGACCACCTAATCCAATGATTTAGTAAAGGTTAGAGAACAATAGTTTTCGCATTTAATAGCTGCCTCATACACTAGAGGTAAATGGCAAAAATAGACATCAAAGGGAAACATTTCAGTTACATCAAACATGTCAAGGCAAGGAATATCCAAGTGTCCATTTTCCAACATTTGTTATATATTTATCAAGTTTTAACAGCCTTGCAGGTAGACACTCGCAACATGTCAGAAAACATGCCAGACTAGAAAAACATGCCAAATATGTTTTTGCATCTCAGAGGGGTCCCAAATATGCCAGATGTACATTTTTTTGGCATGCAAATATGCCACCTGGCAGTGCTGGTGCTGAAACTTTTATACGCAGGGTGGCCCGTTTAAATTTTCCGCAATTTTGAAGCTGCATGACTTATCATTGATTCGTCAAAGGTGAAAATGATAATCTGTGGGAAGTAAGTTTAATACCTTGTGAGTTTAGGCATTGAAAATGGCGACTCCAGCTCAATTCTCTTTCTCAGTAAGCATGGAACCGTCAAAATGATAAGTTGTATACCTGCAAATTGGAAGACAGTCCCAAATACTCCAGAACAGTATTTGTTGGCCAAAATCCAGCCGTTTCAGGGTTTGGTTGGGTGTCACTGATGAAAGTTGCAAGAAGTTGCCAAGAACCCCCTTGTGACCACACCGGAGGGCGTCAAAATCAAAACAGACATCAACATTGGGCTTTTGGAGCAGAAAATACTTTCATAGATCCAGGAACATCATTGGGAACATGGTTTTGCCTCTGAAATCCAATGAACTTTTCTATTTAGTCAAATCTGGAGAGGAAGGTTGAGTCTAAGAACTGCCCAATTGTGGCAGGCAGCCTTGGCTACAGTCTTGAAAAACAAATGCTCAACATCTGAGCGTGGATTGGCAGAGCACAGATTTAAGGCTGTAGTGCCAAAAAGAGCCGTAATGTGGAACGACTAAGCAACAAAACAGTTAGATATCCAACCAATAAGTAGTAGTTACTTTTAATACTTTTCGCTGAAATGACTTATTTGTTTCTAAAATACAATTTTTCTGTGCCTGGTTATAAGTGATGCAACCTGTACTTCACTTATTTTGCTTTCTTTGCAAGTTGTTCACTGTAGGTCATCCCAGAATATAAAGTGCATGTGTTAGATGGTGTTTGCTATCGAAATGGTTATGAGTGGCAAGAAGCGGCCCATTTTATCCATAGAAAACAAATCATCTCTCATTTCAACGAAGACTAGGCTCAGGGGTTGGTTGTAGTGACATGTTTTGGCCACCCTGAAATGAAAAAGTCCTATCCTCAGTGCTCCTAGACCTAACATCCTAACAGTCCTAACATCATCAGCTACAACAAGAACTGCAACATCAATAACAACGTTGGATCGATCGAGTCAAGAAAGGCCAAGACATTTCTCTAGTACAAATCCAGCCTTTCATCTCGGTAACCTTTTACCACCAATCCCATCCCAGCTCAATACATCGTTATTCGATCCAACAAAGCCATACATATGAATAGCCTGTATATAAGGCTCCTCAGCGCCGGTTCAGCCCGCTGACGACATGGCAGCGGGTGCATCCGACTCGGACTCGGATTCGGAAAGCTTGACCGTCGACGTAGGGGCCGATCCGCCCGTGGACGACTCAATCTGCATCGTGTGCCGCACTTCCACGTACATCGGGCAGACCATTAATTGCGAGACGTGCGCGCTTTGGTTTCATTTCGGATGTGTGGGCGTCAAACCCGGCGATGATGTGGTCGAGCGCGAAGATATGCCCTACTTTTGTCCCGATTGCGTGGGCACGCTTAAACCCGCCCCCACGCCTCGACCCAGAGCTCAAAAGCGAGCGCCGACCACACCCAGTGTGGTCCGAAATCGTCGTAATCCCAAAAATGCCAAAAATTCTCCGTCTCCGCGAAATCAGTCTCTGCCCAGTACCAAGACCCC
>NC_081449.1:10230038-10232093 GCF_007210705.1 Tigriopus californicus | reverse complement strand
AGCTGAAGATCAGTTTTGGCCCCAAGACATCTAGCTCGTCCTTGTCTTCGATCAGCAGTACCTGGGCCGCTTCCGCCGCCACGCCTACCCCGCCCACCCCGCCCATCGGATCGCCGGGTCGACGGCGAGTGTCGGTCAGTCACGAGACTCAGAGTGGCGCTCCCGCTGAGGAGGAATCGGGACGCAAACGTCGTCGTCGTAAGAGTCAGGACGAGGAGGAGAAGTGGTTAGATGCGGTCGAGGCCGGAAATATGACGGCCGTGGATCCCGAGCTCAAGTCCATCAAAGACCCCAAGTTGATGACCGCTCGACAACGAGCCATGGTCGAGAAACAAAAAGTGGTTGTCCCTGAGGCCGAGGATTCTTTTAGCCCCGTCCCCATGACCGCTGAGGGAGGTCACATGGCTTTAGATTATGGTTATAAGAAGAAAGAGTTGGACACGGAAGAATCGCTCCAGTTAAAGGCTATTAAGTCCCAAAAACGAAAGGTCATCGAGATGGAAAAGCGAGAAAATGACAAGAAAAAGACCATGGATCGGTTGTTGAAGAAGAAAGACTCGAAAGCTGCGGCTCGTCAAACGAAAAGCGTCAAGTCAGTGCATCGGGAGTCACCCAAGTTCAGTTACACGATCAATCACTCGGGCCAATTTGTATCGGTGCCGGTTCATGCAACGTTTCCGTTTAAGGCTCAGCCACCTCGAGAACCACCTCCTGTCATTTTATGTGCCATGCCAACTTGCGGTGCACCTAAAAAATACCAGTGTGCCCGGAGCGGGAAACCCCTTTGCAGTTTGCCTTGTTACAAGGCTAATCAGCTACTAATTCAAGCTCAGAACTGATTTCCATGTTATCAGCTATCTATAAGCCCGAGCCGTTGTAATACAAATATATATATATATTCCGATTTCCACTTGATATTCCAAAAAACGCAACATAGCTGTACTTAATATCTATTGCTTTCTTACCGTAGATGCCTCGCTCCAAATCACGATCCCGAAGTCCGGGTACTTCTCGAAACCGTCGAAGAAGAAGTCGTTCCCGTGATCGAAGAAAGCGAAGAGATCGTGACCGTTCTCGGGATCGATCTTCGGACCGTCGAAGGTCCAGGAGCCCCAATGATCGGAAAGCCGAGCGCGAGAAGAATTGGGACGAGGAGCGAGAAAAAAGAAAGCGCGAAATTCAACAGGAGAGTCTGCGTATGGTCACGACCTCCGAAATTCCCTCCGAGCATCTTGAAGGCAAAACCCCAGATGAAATTGAAATGATGCGAGTCATGGGATTCTCGGGATTTACTACCACCAAGGGGAAAAAGGTGAGTTAGCTTAAGCCAAGCAAGCCAAGTTCGGCAAATGTCATGACCGTGACACCATCCGCTTATCCACTTAACTGCATTCCTCTATTTGCATGACCGTTTTAGAAGGGTATTTTGCTTTTACATGTCGACCTTGAAATTGACCTTGCATTAAAGCACATCTTTGTGGTTGGTCAATACGAAAAGACAAATCGAGAGACGACTTCAAATTGTCGTGGCGAAAGACATCGCTTTCTTGGTCATTGGTTTAATGTCAGATTTCTGATTTTCAAGTACCTATTGCACATTGGAAATCAATTGCTGTTTGCAGCAATATACTGTACAGATGAATAAAACGTAACGCGCTTTCGACAACTCCCATAGAATATGTCGGACGATCATCTAACATTGACTTGTTAATTGAAATGTCTTTTCATACAAACTACTAAAATAGACATTGATTTGGTAAGTCAAGTGTTGTCAAAAAGTTCGGCGTTGTTCAACATGTGGCAAATGTTCAAGAATGAAAGCACGAGTAGGCCATTTCACCATCTCATTGCTACAATTTGATCATAGAAAGAGATTTCAATTTCAAGTTGCGTTTGACGTCACTAAATTTTCATTACAAACGCCTATTTCTACTGCAAATACGGCATGGTGGATGAGCTTATTCGAAAGATGCGTCTACTTTTTTGCATCGTTTGACGACAATTTCAATTAGACGCCAAATATTGGCAAGAAAATAAGAAATAAATTTCCTTGAA
>NC_081449.1:10186029-10230002 GCF_007210705.1 Tigriopus californicus | reverse complement strand
GGAAAACTCACGAACATATATCCTCTTAGATGTACTGACTAATTTCGTACTCTTTGTTTCTAGGTTGAAGGAAATAACACGGGCGAAGTCCACGTGGTACTCAAAAGAAAATACCGTCAGTATATGAACAGAAAAGGAGGTTTCAATCGACCTTTGGACTTCGTCCATTGATTTGATCACTACATCATTGTTTTCCTACGAGCGTCCATGCTATTCCCGAGAACGAAAATAAATTACATCACTGTTTCATGTTCCTCGAATCAATTTATTTTAAATCGCGCTGAGGTTTCCCAATCATTGGGGTAGGTTTCATACTTTCTAAATCTAATGATTTGTTCTTAAAAAAAAATCGGGTTGGTTATGCTAGCGATAGGTTGTCGAGAAGATAGAACCCCCCCCGATCAGACCGAAACGATTCATGGTCGGCCAAAATAGGTGGCGATTTTGTTGGGAAGGGCGACTAAAGAGAGAATTAACATGGGCCCGTGTCACTATAAAGAGTAGAAAAACTTCGCACACAAATTTCCTTCCAATCAATAGTGAGAATTTCTTGAATCACAACAGCAGACGATATCGGTCGCCGTAGAATCACAGTTCGTGGAGTGGATGGATGGTTTTTTTTTGTCTTTTGTTCATAAACTCAGTTCCGTGGGGCGTCATCATTTGAGTGTCCTGAAACACACCGTCTCAAGCACCCTGGCCTTCACTTTCAACCATTCATTGTTCTTTTTCCACAACCACACTTGAATCCATCGAGGATGAGGGTATGCTCTTGAATGCTTGTTTCTTGACGATGTGCTTTTTTTGTTGCAACAGTTATCGCCAAAAGAAAAGTAGTCGGTTTACTACTTCTTTTGATCTGACAAGAATAGGAATGGCCTTTTAGAATTGCTTCATTGGAGATAGATTCCCGTTGGCTTTCCGCCGGGAACTGTGGGTCTCTCTGGGACGCGAGGAGGAACATTGGGGACAGGGCGCCTAGAAACAAACACAGAAACAAAAAATGGAGGTGAGAGATGGTGGAGGTTGGTTGGTCAGCCAGTCTGTGTCAACTGGGACTGTGGGTGGGCAGCCGAGGCCACGACGAAGACGAGGAAGAATAAGAAGATCAAGGCGACGAAGTAGAGGGGGAAGGGAGGATATATGTAGACAGCTAGGATCAGTCTGACAAAGCGCTGCTTTTGGGGCGAGGGGTAGGAATGGGCGGGGCTTTGGGCTTGGCTCGAATAAGGCACGAGGCTCGTGAGAAGGATTTTTTCACTTTGGGCACAGACTGAGGGGACATGGGCGACTTGGAATTGGACGCTGAGCTCCCAAAAGTGACGGATTTGCTCTTTTGAGGTGGAATGGGGGGTGGAGGCGTTCCCCCCCTGGGTGGAGAGGGTGCCATGGACTTATTCTTGGTGCCTTTGGGGTGGCACACAATGCTTTTGATTACGACGCCCTTGATAATGGTCTCTTTCTTGACTTCGAGAGTGTTGGAAGTGTCGTCCTCGTTGGAGGAGGAAGAAGAATCTTTCAAAGATGAGGCCTTCACCCAGCGACTTGAGAAAAAACAGAATAAAAGAAAGACAATGATAGTGAGAGAACTACGAAAAACGAAAAAAGGAGAAAACAAGAAATCCCATTGGACTGAGGAATGCACGGACAGAAAAAGTCAAAAGTCTATGAGAGAGAGAGAGAGAGAGAGAGACCAAAGGAAACAGTGTTAGTTTATTAGTCTGTTAAGTAATTAGTAGTTGATATTGTTTTCTTTCAATGACTTAATAATGCTAATTTACGGTGGAGCAGTATATAACGTATATTGTGTTCGAGGATTCAAGGAGACCGGCAACAACAGCAATATCATATTCATGTATGTAGTATAAGTGCATTTACACAATCACGCCAAGGACAATGTGGAGGGGAAATGAAGAGAATATGAGATCCTTCACGGGTGATAACATAAAGGCCAGAGCACAGAACCATTGGCTGATCTGGAAACTAAATGACAAAGTACGAGAATCGGTGGCCACTTTACCTTACAATTGACCGAATCCTTTCTTCTTGAAGATTAGAGTAACAAGCAACATGTACAAAGGTCAAATAGGAACAGGATTGAAATCAATTCAGCAGGGACAGTTGTAAATGATAGCTAGTTCATGTACAGAACAGAGGTTTGTGTTTTCACTCATGGAGGCTTTCATTCATGTCAAGAATATAGTACTTCATCAATAAATCACCCAGCTCCAGTCACAACAGGACAAAAACTAAAACAAATTCCCAGAGGTGCCATTTTTCGTTTCACACATTGGTGGAAATCGCGAGGGATTGATAGAGAGCTCCATATGTTTCGTTGACAAGGTCGACGACCGAGGTTCGGTAAATGCAAGAAATTAAGAGAAAGACATCTTCGAATCGATCAAGTGTACATACTTTCAACGGCTAAGTAGTGTAAGGAAGGCAGGACCGAAGGTGGTAGGGAGAGAAAGTAGGAAAAAAATAATTCAAAATGCTGACAGGAGATGATATCGGCAAAAAGTAAAAGAATAAAATATAATAGGTCTCGTTGTTTCCACAGACACGCAATAGATTTTCATCGTAATATATGTTAACTTGCAGGCTCGAACCTATGAAAACAGACTAACAGAATCGAGGGCCAAATGGTGACATCCTCTGAACTCAACACCGCTCAGGACGACCAGCCACTGGATACCACTAACTTCAAGGGACCAACAATCTTCAATTTACCACCGGCACCACCATGCACCAAGACTCGTTGGAAATGAGCTCCTCAATCTCATTGAACTTATCTTTTCTTGCCGAAGCCACCCATAGCATTGGCCAATTGGTTTTGGACCTCGTTAGCAGCTGCTTGAGCCGCAGCTTGAGTTGCCGCTCTTTGCACATGCTGACCCATATTTCCGAAAGCGCTTTGCATCCCTGCGGCTGCTTGGCCCATGCTTTGCCGACTATCCGACGATCCAAATCAAAGAGACGCGGTCGGTGAAATCAAGTTGTCGCAAACAAGAAGCCGTAGGTGGGGAGGAAATTTGAATTCATACAGCGAAGAGTAAAGGTTAAGAAAAGTGAAAGCGAAAGTAAGAATGAGGTGAGGTGTCGATTGAATATTGATCGGAGCGGCCGTGGAATGATTGGTATTGGTGGTCGAGATGAGAGACAGAGAGGGGCAGCAGCGATTGGCGCCAAAGGAGACGAGTGTGTGGCATGGGCGGGAGAAGCAAAGAGAAGATTTTGTTATTTAGCGACGTCTGTCGATGAGATCACGGATGGTTGTAGAAGTGGTAGTTGTTGTAGGTGTGGCGTGGCAATTCATAATGCGTGAGATAGAGAGAGCAGCAAAGAGAGAGGAGAGGACAAAAAGAGCCCATCAGATCAAGTTAGTTCTAGTAGTTGGTTAGGGGCAGGGAGAAGTAGATTTGATCAATTCAATGCTTTTCCAGAACTGTACACAAAGCGCCAATGAATCAAAAGTCTCTCTACCCAGTACAATGTTAAAGCCCAAATGGACAGAACAAAAACCCATGCCCCAACAGCCACACAAACAGAAACGCCATTCTTTGCAAGGACGACCTTTCTTAGGGTCATTGGACAATCATCCCATACTTCCAATCGGTCAGTTGTATCAAAGCAATTAGGGAATATCAAATGCCAGGGTTCTCAATTGTAACACTTACGTTGGAATCATCGGAGGCGGGAGTCCGGCAGCTCGACCAGGTGCAGAGGGAGGAGCTCGACCTCCTGGAGCGGCAGGAGCCGCCCTTGGGGGCTGTGGAGGCTGCCTAGACACTGGAGGCGGATTTCGCCTCGGGCCTCCACCGGGTGAAGGTGGAGCTTGGGAAATTCCCCCTCCCCCACCATTTCCACTATTACCCCCACCTCCACTACCTCCTCCGCCGCCACTACCTCCTCCGCCACCCCCACTAGACGAAGAGGATGTGTGCGAGCTGGGCGCTGGCATCCAGTTCTTTACGGGAGGAGGAGCCGGTGTGCTCACCGTGGCCATGGACACATCACCAATGATCTTCAGAGCCTCTTTGCAAGCATGGTATTGTCTCAACATCTCTTCTCGTTTAAGAGCTTCGTCAGCACTCTCTTCCATCATGGAATGCTGAAAGCAAAGTCTTTGTTATTCATTTGATCATTCAATGGTAGGTCTCCTAAAAACAGCTCCTATGCCAAGGTCCGTCAATTGCTGACACTTTTAGATGAGAAGTTGTTGGAAATCATTATTATGCTTGAGAATGCTGGTAATAGAAAATGAGGCCAAAATGGAGTGAATCGCCAATTGAGAGCACCAAAAATCTACAATATCTTACCGTGTCTCCAGTCGCGTAAAGCTGAGCGAGGAGTTCGCTGTTGATGAAATTCTTCACATCATTGATCATAAGATACATGACAGTCTTTGGTACGAGGTCCCGGCACGTCTTTGTTACAATTTTCATGTAAGAATCCACGAGATTACGGATGGTTTCAACTTGGCGCTCCAATTGTGGATCAACAGACCCGAGTGAGGCTTCTTGGCTCTAAAAGAAATGAAGTCACGAAATGAGTAGCGCCCAAGTAAGAGGCCACAGCAATAGGCGCTATGGGATCATTAGTCCGATGAAAAAGACTGATGCCACTTTGTGGACCCATTTTTGAAAGTAACCCAAACCCAACTCCCAATGATTGACAAGGATTAATATAGCCATGTGCGAGTTTGATGCTCGGGTGATCGTGAATGAAGGAGATACGTAGATGACCATTTCCATGCTTACCCGGCTGCCTTCCTGCAAGAAAAGAAAACAATCTCCGTCTCAGTGATACAACCCAACAATCGTTCACACGTGGTTACCCATTCCGAAAAATGACTGGTATTAACGTTAGTTTTTTAACTGGACACGAAACATGAATCAGCAAACGTACAAAAACTCTTAAGCATGACGCAGTTTGTATTTTCCAGGCTGTCAAGATGCAGTTTGAACAAATATATGACGAAAATAATTCTAGCAGAGCAATCACAAACAAACGAGTCTTGATTATTCATATAAAAACAATGAATGAAGACTTGACTTTGAAACCGACAATATTTATCATTGCTAAGATGTTTGCGATAACACGCCACTTCAATAAAAAAAAAAACTCGAAAACTTGCAAGAATTAGGAACTAACTATTGCAATAGACTATAGGGCAAGGCATTCTTATACTGATATGAGTTTCAAGGCCGTGGAAAGATCTCAGGCCGCATATTTCGTAAAAAAGATGCAGCATAATGGCGCCTCTGCCATAATTTAGGCGTGCTCAGATTTGAAACAGGTTTGCAGAACTATCGCAATCGCAATGAATCTTTTGAAATGTATCTTCAATGAATTAAATCCTTTTTTAAACGAACGGAAAAGCAACATCGGCAAATTTTCACATTCATTGAACAAAGCGCTCGTGGATGACTAATGGAACAAAACATTCGACGAATTTTGGACTTCTGAAGTTAGTTCAAGGCTCTACTTTAATCATGTGCAACCACAAAATTATGTACCACAAAATTATGTCAAGAAAAAGCATTGAGCAATTTAGGTAACACATAGCTTACCCCATCCTAAGGGAGAGAAAAAACCAGGATAAATCAGAAATAGCCGATAACGAGGATGAATAGCCATAAATATTAGAGAAAAGGTGTGGTGGCGAAGAAGATTATGTAACGTGGCAGTAGCAAGAAAGAGAAATGAGCGAATTTGTTAATACAGTATATTTGGAACAATCTCCAAGCAAATGGAATCCAATATTTGTATATGTGTGCTTGCTTGGAGGAAGAGCTCTACTAGGGTTTTAATTACCACACCCACAACATTTAGATGAAGAATACGCATTTCCCCCCATTCCATTCCGTTTGATGTGTATGTCAGTCCTGTCAAGTAATAGCTCTGATTTTCTTTTTTAAATTAATAAATAAATACAGTGTACGTATATTACTATTTCAAGACAAGTATTGGTCAGCGGTCTGTTACATACGGAAACATTACTTCACAGGACTGTTCCTTAATCGAATCACGTTAAATAAAAGCCAGGCTAACGAGGAACAAGCACATTAAATTGTGAGGGATCTCTGCACTTACTTCTCCGTCGCCGTTGTTGAGCTCGGAAGTCTTCTCAGGATAAACTCCAGCCCTCAAAAAGGACGCTTTCCACGAATCCACTTCATCCTGAGTCTCGCAAGACAATTCAAGGGTCTTGAAGTCCTTGTACACGTTCCTGTTTTCCGGGTTGTATATCGCAAACATGTGACGCCTGGACATGAACCCGGCTTCAATATCCCGCAATTTCAAACTGTCCAGCGGGAGCATGAACTTCTTATCTTTCTCCTATTTTGAAGCAAAGAGAGGTCTCAGCTATTTTCTTCGCTCAAGAGAGCTATGAACCCACCTCGTCATCCTTGAACCAAGAGAGAGATTCCGATGTCAAAACGAACCAATAATCTCGAGATCCACCTTTCATGATACCCAAGTTGTGGATGGACATGTAGCCTTTTCGAATGACCTGATTGCCCAATTTTCTACCGGTTTTCTCAGAGTTTTGATTGGTATTTTGCGCACTAAAAATGGAAAAGAAAAAAAAAACATGCGTGATGAAACGATCTCCTTTGGGGGCGAAGCCGTTAAAATTGTCTCTTACTTGGCAAATCCAATGAAATCTTCGTGGTTGGTGTTCATATAAGCCAGCTCGCATTCAATCAGCATGCAAATCTGATCTTTACATCGTTGCTCCTTTTCTCGAATGTAGGTAGTAATAATCCGCTCGGTTTCTTCGCGAAGACGAGGGTAACGATTCATCTGAAGGATATCAAGGTAAATTTGAAGTTCTTCTTCCTAAGGTCACCAAGGCAACGATCACCCCATTACAAGATGTGGTGAATTAGGAAACAAAAGCAAAGACAAACGGTGCATTGTTACTGAACAGGACTTGAACAAAACGATGAGGCAAAAACTTAATTGACTAATTGAGGTTAAATGAATGGTAGCGATGAACTAACTAACAGCTCTTTCTATTGGTACAAAGAATTTCCCACGCCCCATTTCAATTAGGAACTAAATATGTTTTTCGGAATTTTAGTCCGGGAAGTACCGGACAGCTGCTCTTTCAACAGGCATCAAAATCACCCATTGAATAGCCTTCGGGCATAATGCAGTTGGTACGAAAATTTGTTATGTTTAGAGCCGTTAGGTTCATCAAAATTAAAAAGTAAAACAGCTGAATTCATGCACACCACGCTACCTTGGCCAGGCCTTCAACAAGGATTTTCTGCATTTCTTCGGTGACCAATCCCACGACTTTCGTAGCGGGTTCCCGGAGACAAGAAATCTGCTTCCGCGCCACAACCTCGAAAGCTTGGCCGGGAGTAAATAATCCAATCCGCACTCCTGGTCATTTGAAAGGGGGCGAATCAATGCAAAGGTGGTCAAAGTTGCGGGATGCAGGTGAGGGATATGAGAGGACGGGAATAAGAAAACAAAAAAATGAAGCAAACAATTTGGGTGTGATTAAGACAAAACAGAAGAGTTACCAAATGTGTACCAACATTTCAAATCCTCAGTCAGCGTTCTGACTTTGAGTGAGTAAGCTTGACATATTTGCCTGGTTTCATTGATTCAAAAAGAGATGATAATTCATCACAAAACAAAATTGACAACCCATACAAGCCCAAGACAGATAAATCAAGGGAGAGTGGGGGTGACTTAAATTTGCAATAAGTCATATACCCGCCAAGCGAATGTCAAAGCATTTGATCCCATTCTACGTGTAGGTATGGCAAGGACATTTTCCAATACTGATGTCATCAATCAGAGCTTTAAGTGGTTTGAAAATCAGTGTTTCAAAATCTGAGGCCACATTATTTTTTTTATATCTCGTAAACATTTCAACGAAATGGTTTTTTGATGCCTCTTGGCACTTGCACTTTTCGCTGATCATTAATTGCATCAGCATTATTTGCCATTCTCTGAGTAAGTAACCCGGTCTTATGGCATCCAATTTCGTCCTTTGATCAGAATCATCCCATAATAGCCCTGAATAAGTGAATGTCTTTGCTTTTGTTTGACCACAGGAGGCTTGTAATGCAGCTCTCAAACTACGTAGATTTATTACCTTGGCCGTCGCCACCTTGAGGGTGCTTAAGAGCTCCTGCATCACGAGGTCAACAAGTTTGATTGCGGGCTCCCTGAGGGTTCCAATTTGCTTATAGCAAATCATCTCAAAGGCACGGTCAGGGGTGAACATTCCTATTCTAACACCTAATAAAGGAGGAGGAGGATGCAACAACAAAGGAAAAACGCAACTAACTAAATCACTAATTGAATCACTAAACCCAAAAATAATATGGATATGTGAAAATAACAAGAAATCGCACTTATGTTCAATGGAGCAAAACTAAAGTGGCTTATGGGAGAGGAAAAATATGATTGGGAGAGTCTAACATCAACTAACCACGGAAAGCTTTGGTGAGGTATGAAACAATCATGCCAAATCAGTTAGAAACTATGTTAAAACAGCGTCTCGTTAGCTGGATTCAAATCAATGCTTTTAACGAGATGCAATCAAATATGCTAATTTGCTGAACGCGAGTGCTCGACAGGATACCTTTTCTGAGACCATTCGGATCACATTGGTTAATTCTTGTACCACGAGATCCACACATTTAATGCTAGGCTCTTTCAACCTGGCTATTTGCTTAGTTACAATGGCTTCAAAAGCCATATCAGGCGTAAAGAGACCCACGCGAATACCTGTAATCAATTACATGTTGGATTCTCTTCACAAGAAAGCGCCAATAAAGATGGCGTTTTTTTACTTTTAGGGCATTTCCATTTTTGTAAATATAACATGGACAAACCAATCTAGAGAGGCTTACCGTGTATATTCCGGATAGCAAAGGCAATTTCGCGCCTTAATTCCTTCTCATCGAACTCCATTCGAACGATTTCATATGGGAAGCGTTCGTGGAACAAACGGTTGATCTTAGCTCCTCCGCTCAATTCCAATGTGTTGACTGCCGCCGAACCACTGCCTTCAATGGATCGTTCGAAATCTTGTTGCAATTGTTGAATACTCCTAGAATTGGACAAATCATACATAACGTGAGAAACACACTTTCAATGTGAGATGTCAGAGCCAAGATTTGTCTCACTGTAGCATCGCTTTGGTTTTGATGGCTGGATCATCTGGTCTGAAGTATTTGTATTGCTCCACTTCCTTCTCTAGAGATAAGTACTGCTTTTGAAGGCGATCCCGGAGACTCGGAAGTGTCTCACGGATGTGGTTGGTGAGTTGTTGATTGAGAACTTTCTGCAAGTAAGGTGAGCCCAGACGGTCCGCCATGTTACGGTATGAGGGATGACTGAAATGACGAAGGAATATTTCTTCATGAGATGGTCAGAATCAATCCAGAGCAGCATAAAGTTTCAAGACAATTAATACAAATGAAGCATTTGTATGTTATTTTTGAGGTGGAAGAAAACTGGGGTAGTGTTTTACCTTAGGAAAAACTTCCTCTCTGCTGCCATGGCGGCTTTGATATCTTTTTTGCCCTCGATATCCTTTTGAGACCGATTGATGACGCCTACATATCCTCGTCTTAGAGGCAGGAATTTGTTTTCCAAGACCTCTCTGGCATCCGTACCGTCGTCCATCAAGTCCAGCTTTGTCAACACACCAATGGTTCGAAGACCTAAACGATGTTTAAAATGTGTACAATATTATCAATGTCCCAAAGCTTAAAAGAAAATCAATTGACAAAGAACAAAGGGAGGCAAAACCATGCAATGAAAAGAAATGGAAAAAAAGAATGTGTCAGTTTGGATGGGAATAAAAAATAGGGCACTGGGATAAACATCGTCGTAAGGGCAATGGAAGGAGTTGCTCGTTTTCCAAAATGTCTCTTAAAATCACAAAGGGCTGGTCTCTGATTAAAGCTTCAAATCACAATGGTTAGGCTCTCTGCAAGTCTTGCGAACCTGACGGGTCAGCTTCTTTAGCCATTTGAAGAGCATCGCTTGTGGCTATATCAATGTTTGCAGGAATGACAGCAAGAATGAGGCAACAGTCTTTCTGAATGTATGTCATAATCAATGACTTTATCTGTTGCTCAACATCTTTGGGTTGGTCTCCAACAGGAACTCGAGTTAACCCAGGTAAATCGATGAGGGTAATGTTTACAACTGAAACAAATTAACACAATTCCGTTGAACATAATACGATGACGTATGAGAGACAGATAAAAAAGAAACGAGATTAGCAATTCTAAATTGCATCATACTAATTTAAAAGACTACTAATGTGACTTATGATGAATGGTAACCAGTGAGTGAAAAATAATTCATAATAATAACGTTCTCATGAATCTCTAACACAGCTATAACGGCAGTTTTACCGTCAGGATCGACAGATTTAGCCAAATTCAATGCATCTGAAGTTGCCAAATCCGTGTTAGCTGGAGTCACGGCCAAGATCAGGCAGGTTTCTTTGCAAATGAATTGCATGATCATGTCTTTAATTTGGGCCTCAATATCAACAGGTTGATCTCCGATGGCGATTTTGGTCAGACCAGGTAAATCGATTAGTGTTATGTTAAGGACTGGAAAGAAAATATGAGGTCCATATATGACTCGAGGGCCGACAGGTGGGAAATGGGGGATGAAAGTCTAGACACTTCGAAGAGGGGCCAGAGTCAAGATGGACAAAGAGTAGAAAAGAGAGGGAGAGATAGAATTGACCGCACGGTTTTGTTTCCCATTTGCTCCATGAATTGAGCTTTTACCGTCCGGATCGGCGTATTTGGCCACCATTAGTGCATCCGACGTGGCAATATCGATATTGGCGGGGGTTACGGCCAGGATCAAGCACGTGTCTTTTTGAATGTAAGTCATGATCATTTCTCGGATTTGCTGATCAATATCGTGGGGTTGATCGCCTACCGGGATTTTTGTCAATCCGGGCAAGTCAATGAGGGTAATATTAAGCACTATTGGGAGAGATGGATTAGTAGTACCCAATTGTGCCATCCAGTTTGGAGCAAGGAACCTCGGGCAACATCAAACACGAAATCAGTGGCGACGTCCAGAGCAATGGAACATTGTCTTACCATGAGGCGAATACACTCTCAAGTTTATGGGAAGGTTAGAAATGCCCTTGTTCGAGCCCGTCATGCGATCGGTTTCATCCTCGATTTCCTTCATGATGGCGCCAAAATCCATGAACTTCTTGCCCTTGCAATGAAGAAATTCGCCATACTCGTTGGGCGCATTGATGAGTTGCAAAATGAGAGGTCGTCGAGTCACGATGCCCGAGCCTCGGGGAAGGAAATCCCTGCAATAAACGGGGATGATATAACGTGTGGGCAATCATTTCATTTGTCATGAGGTCCGAAAACCTGATTCCTACGCTAAGAGTAGACGGCGTGAGACAACGGCCTTGAGAAGGCAAGAGAAAGTTCCCAGGTCCCAATGTTCCATGATACGACCAATGCGATCCCACAAGCATACGCAGACCCCCACACACACTCACACACTCCCTCCCTCCCTCTCTCTCTTTTCACGTAGACACGCACTGAGACGTTGAGACTCGGGGGCCATTCTGTTCCTTCAGAGGAACATGGATCAATACCAGTCAGCTGACCCATGATAATCAAAAGTGGGACTTCAAGAGCCTATTACTCCTCGAAACTTCGAATCCTGTCACTCTTAATCCTTATTCAAGCACTCACCTTCCCACGAAATTTTCCAAGACGGATGATTTACCCGCTGATTGACCACCCACCACCGCAATTTGCGGCAGATCAATGACCATGGGCACCCCGAGTTGTGTAAAGGCATCTTGCATGCGATTAATAATAGGGATGAGGGACTCCATCCCATGATTGCCCGCTGCCATCTTGAACACACTGAGGCTCCGGACACGTGCGGGACACCTGCGGGCTCGAGCTCACGGCGGAGGATGACCAACCTATTAAAAATCCACCCACTCCACCGAATCTGTAGACGTTCACTTCGTGTCCAGAGACTCCAAGTCACTTCGTTCGAGGACAGCACTCCCACTGTCTGAGAGACACACTCCCCCCGTCCGTTCCTTCGTTCTTTTGTGGTGGTGGTGGTGTTGATGGCGGTCTTCGTCGATCGACGTCGGTGGGTCCCGTGGCCTCTTCGCCCGCTTTTGAGTTAGTTAGCTAGCTAGCTGGCTGGCTGGCTGGCTGGCTAGTTGGCTAAGCGTCGGCAGGGCTGACGGGCAGGCTGTCAGGTTCGAGGTCGCGCCCCGGCGGCTCTACTGAATGAGGTTGCCTCCTCGTCCTCTTCTTCTGTTAGGGCAGAATTCGTATCGTGCTATCTGCTGGAGCGCTCCTCTCTCTCCCTGAATCGGTCGGTCTGGAAATCGGTAGGTCTTGAGCGAGTGGATCCGGATTCCGCCTTCAGAGCTCGTTCCTTCTCCACCTCCTCCTCCTCTCCTTTTTCCGCTGCCTTGCTCTGACTCACAATGGGCGTGTGTGTTTGTGTGTGCAAGGAGCGACGACTTTGTCTGCTGTCCGTCCGGTCCTTCACCGCCCGTCCGTCTTTGGGGTCTGGTCGGTCTTGTCCCTCCTCGATAGATGATGATGAGGATGAGGCGAGGATGAGGACGAAGAGGATCAGTCGTAGGGGACCAGTTGTTCTTCCTTTCTTGGATTTGGGACTACCTCGGTCAGGGATTCGAGCGCACGAGACGTTGGTGACGTTGGGTGGGTGGGATATTCCTCTTTCACGAATGATAGTAGGCGTGGGCACCGTCCTGAACTGTTTGGCCCTTGAAAGATGATGATGAGGATGAGGCGAGGATGAGGACGNACCAAAAGACTTAGGCCAAAAAGAGCCAAAAGAAAAGCATCCAACGACAGTGTCTCGTTCGTTTTGGGGATGAATATGCTGGACCGAAACAAAAAAAAAGAATTCAAAAAGTTCCAAACTCACACCTTGTCAATGTCATTGTTGTTCGTGCTTTTTTGTGCCCAAAATAAACTATGAACGTGTGTGTGCTGAATGTGTGCATGGAGGTTTAATGGGAGCTGTCAACTCCGTGGTCTTTTGATTACTATTGCTATTTTCATCTGAGAGACGACGACAGGAAACTGATGAAAGATGTTCGATTAACAAGATTTATTTAGGGAAAATAGCCAACGTGGGTCGAAATAGTTTGAACAAAATAGATATCAGAAAGAACAGCCAGGGAGAGATGATACAAAAAGTAAAAACATGGCCATAAATTAGACAAGGATTTTAGACAAAGCCAATTTTCAAAAGAGCTAAATTTAAAAGAGGTACATTTTGACGCTACATCTGGTCACGTTGCCTCCGTCTCCCATTTCTCGTCACTTGTGGCGCTTCCCAGAATTGGCCCCAATACCTAGAGGTCTTGGTACAAAAGCGACACACGCTCCAAGTCAGATTTTTTTGGCATGATTTTTCTCGAGCTTTTCCAATCGTCACAGGTTATAATGTGTCTTTTTTGTACCTTTTAATTTTTATATGATATTTGGCTTACTAACAAACTTGAGTTGGCAGACCAAGCTAGTCCGTCCTTGAATGTTGGGTTGATCTTGAATGCCATCTATAAATTTGTCCAAGTCTGACTTGAAAGATGCTACCAGATCAACAAGGCCTATGTTTTCCATGAAAATGTTAGGGGGAAGCAACTTATGGAATGAGGGAGCCCGAAAAAGAGGAGAAGTGGACTTCATTGATCCAACCAGCCTGGATTTATGAGGGCTTGGAGGTGCTCTCAAAACAAACATTAAGCCTCCATGGTAACCAGAATTGACCCTAAAACCTACCTAATGGGGAAGTCTGGCTTTGGGCATGAAACATTTGAAGAAGAAGGTATTTTGGGAATTGGGGTGGGACAAGGAATTTTAGGTAGAAGGGTGTTTATAGGAATGGAGGAGGATTGGGTATTTAAGGGAAGCAGAGGGAAATTGGAGACAGAATAGGAGGCAGGAGCAAGAAGAGGGCAAAAGCTTAACATGTTTAAAAGAGGGATTGGGGTATAGGAATGGGTGAGTTTTAAAGCCACAAACTGAGCCAACCTGTTTCTTGGCTTTCTTTGCGTCCCTTCTACATGGATGGAGGTAGACTGTACATTAAAGCAGATAGACGGCACATACATGGATGGAAATAAGTACAATCTACCTTCGAATATCCCTTCTTCCTATTTTACTTTGTAAGGCTGAACTTGATAGGCTTTTGACACAAGGTTGCTTTCGATAACAGAACACACCATTTTCTATCTAAAACTATCTTTTCCTGCTCTACTTGAACTGGAGACAGCTCTTCAACCTCTTCACCAACTAAATCACTCAATTTCTTGACTTCCAAGTGAGCCTGTTTGTTAAGCAGCACCTTGGTCTGATTGACCCAAGCATCTAAAGCCTCAATGATAAGGGGCTTGTTGACAACAGAGGGGTCCTTCCCTGCCAAAAGCAAGTCTTTTAGGCATTGTTTTGAAACACTTTGGTGGTTTGGTATCTGAGTGTTTGGTACATTGACTCTTGTTGCATTGTTTTGTGTCAACCAAAGAAACCAAACAAGTCACCAATCCAATAGCTCCCTGAATTTGGATCTATATTTTAAGAATCATGTCACTAGATGTGTTTGGTACCCCCTTGAGAAGTGAAGGGAAAACAAACAGCTAATGTCATTGCCATGCAACTCATAAAAGACTTGGAACATGTGAGGGAAATAGTGACGAGCCATGAAATTGTTGATTCAATTGGACTATACAAAGGCAAGTTGAACAAAATGGAGTGCATACCCTGGCTTTTTACTTGGAAGATTGTCAGAATGAACTTTCCTATGTAGATCAGGTTTGACACCTATGCCTTTATGGTGTGCAAAGGAGACGCAATCTGTAGGCCATAAAACATACTTTTAAGTGTCTTAGTTGTCCAATGAAAACTGCATTGATTTTACCTGAAAGTAATGAACACGTTCCATTTCATTTTTTGAAAGAGGCCCAAGACTTTTCAATAAATTGCCTGTCTCCCTGCAGGTCATCTATGCTGAAAAAAAAAATCCCCAAATTCAAAGAAGACCTGGTTAAGTTTCTCCAAACCATTTGAGACCAACTTTTGTTACCTGGCTATCATCAATTAGCAAATTCAAGCTCAATTTCTGATTTGACTTGCCTTCAAGTGATTGGGTAATAGTGTTTTTGTGCCTTGAATCCATTCAAGACATCTATCTGCCGGTATACATCAAATAAAGAATTATTATCTGACCCTAGCAAAAATGCAGCTACGAAATCAATCATATGCCACTCATTTCTTGAAAGAGGCCCTGGCCTCATCAACAAACTGCCCATCTTCTTGGAGGGTATCTATGCTAGAAAATTGCCTTTTAGAATTCAAAGATGTAGATAACTTCCTTCAAGTAATTTTAGACCAACCCTTGATACCAATGCATCAATTTGTGCCTTGAACCCATTGAACACATCTGTCTGTGAACATTCAATAATAATTACAATTACCATTATCATTATCATTGTTAGATTATGAAGCAAACCTATACAGAAGCATCATAGCAAACCTCCAATGTGCATATATATATCATTTGACATCTATTTTGATTTGGGGGTTTGTTGAAGCAAAATGGCACCAAAGATTGACATTTTTAACTTCACTCAATTATAAAAAACCAATTGGATCACCAAGCAATTTGGCTGTCATGTTTGTTTAAGTTCTCTCTCCATGAAATGCAAAACAACAGGGTGCTGTACTGAACTTTTCTTGAATTTTCCTTCCTTTCCATGCCTAGTCACACACAGAGCCTTGCTGGAACACAAATAGTCTGAAGGTCTATTCTTTACCAAGAGCTTTACCATACCTCTTCTCCGCTCCTGCCTCTTGGCCCCTCCCTGCCTCTTGGTCAACGCCGCCAACGATCTCTTCTCTGATGTTAACGTTAGCTTTTAGGCCCAACTTCCCTGCAGTCCCTTATTTCTGTTCCTGATGCACCTTCTTCACGGTGATGGTGAGAGAGGCCGCGATCGACGAAGAACAGGCCGGTTCTTTCGGATTTTCAAAGTCCTCCACTTTTGTCCGGGCAGAGAAGGACCATGGCGAAAGAGACGGAGATCATACAGCATCATGACTAGGACCGGCCAAAACTTGCATCGTGCAAATTGTGCAGATTTTGCAAAGAACTTGCATATCCAGAATGCTCTGCGCATTTTTTCGCATCTGGAAACATTACAATTTTATTAGCAATATTTGACACTTTTAAGCAAATTATTATGCAATTTTAGCCAATTCAGGGCAAAATTAGAGATATTGGGCAATTTATGAAATTATTCACAACAACTTTGGGTCAAGTTTGGGGAAAAATTGTGAGATTGAAGCTTCCTTGATTTCGTTCTACAAATCCATTTGAAAAGAAAGTAGAAAATAAGTATTACAAATAGCCATTACAACCCATCAGACAAGCAGTTGGGCGAAGTGATCCAAAGCACCGAATTTTTGAGCAAATTGAGGTGAATTTGTATGCAAATTTGCTGTCACTAACGACCATATTTATCTGCAAGTTTTGGCCGGGCCTATTCATGACCACAGTTCATATAGTGACGAGGTAGCGGATTGGCCCGACCTCACGGCAGAAAAATGAACTTTGCCTGAGGAATTCTGTGGTTTGTAGACTAAAAAGATAAGGGTGACCGTCTTGATCAGTATAAAGAATTGTAAAGCCGATTTCATACTCGTGCGCCCTCTGGTTATACCATAAAGTAAGTGTCACCACACTTTCTACTGATGACAAAACATCAGCACCAAATATTTTTTCTAATTTCTGGATACTTTTGTCAAGTGCCATGTAATAATATCTTTGTCAAATGAATGTTGGTCTTGAATGGTTTGAAATAATTGTCAAACAATTTCCTTAGATGGCAAACAATTTTTCAATGAAAATTTGGAAGTACTGGATGTCCTAAAATCATGGCAGATCTTGCCGCAAATGTGGCGCAGCCTGACTAGCTCAGAAAGTTGAAATCTGATCCGGTAATTTATACATCTTTACAGGGTGGATTTTATAAGGTGTTACAGAATTTGCTGTGGCAAAAATGACTTTATGGCAGAATCATTTACTTTCAAAATTAGTGCCCCAATTGCCAAAGGCATTCACTTTGCATTGAAACCATTGCGACACTTGTTGAACAACAGCTTTCGAAGGATTGAAACCAAGGTTAGCAAGTCAAAGCTAGGAACAGTACAGAGCGTGCCAGCAGTGAGGCGGAGGGTGGGGGTTTTCTGTAAATATTTTTAGTCAAGAGCAACCAATTTGACTAATCTTTTTTATACTGAAAGGGAGTTCATCAAAGAGCCTAAATCCAGAATCTGGTGTGTTTATAGCAATTTCCAAAGAGGCAGTACATACTTTAGTTTGTAACACTTTATCCCGTTCACCCTGTATAGCTCATAGATACACACATACATAGATCTATTGAGAGCGCTGCTATCGCATGTTCTTGACTCAGTTGTTGCTTGGGGTCAAAAAGTTCCATTTGCAAGCAAGATACCAAAGGCAACTACAGTGCAAATCTGAATTGTTGACAATACGTCCAATTTCTGAGTAGAAGCCCAAAACACAACCACTTGACAAGCACTTGCTTTCCTCTAGCATGCTTTATTGAACAGGTTTGAGCAAGCTGTTTGACCGCATTTGTTGAAGGAATTATGATGAGTCTCAAGTTGCAATTGTCATCCATGTGGTGAAAACACTTAACTGAAACAGAAAAAACAAGCTCCTATTCAAGCTGACCTCCAGAGGTGTCTGAAGTACCTTTATTATGTAAAGAAGCAATCATGTCGCACACATTCAAGTATATTGTTGGGAGATTGAAATAAAATTCCAAAAGCCTTATCATTGGATTGCAATTTTTGTTACATTTTGTTGGGCTTATGAGATATATTGCTAAGAAAGGGGAATCAATATTTGATTTGCTCTTCAAATGTCTGAATCTTTTTTTGACATGTTACAGGTGTTGTGCCATAAAAACATGCTAATATTCTACTTCTCTTTTTATGTGTATGTTTGTAAGATTCAAAAGAAATTAGAAGAAAGCAGGAATGAGAAGTGTTTCATGAAAATAATTTTACTTGCCTCAAGAAGGGTTCACAAAATCTCATTGTCCTTTGACCCTCAGCATCAATTTAATCAAATGCTCATCCAGTACAACTCCTGTCGAGCTTAAGGATTTTAGTCCTTTTGTTTTCTATGATATGGCCCATTTTAGTGCCCTGTATTAGAAGAGTACGACAGTGAGTTCAGCGCACCACTGCGGCAGAATTTTGAACCTTCAATTCCGTTCCAAAACACCGAGTTTAAATGCGTCCCAGTCCCACACCAAACTCGTTTTTCTTTAATGTTATTGCTTTAAAGGTTAGTTTTAAGGTTGAAGTCGCATTTCAGACATCCTTAAACGTAAGTTAATGTTTTTAAACACCACTTTATGCGCCACTTTGTCCATTTTCTGGGGAAAAAGTGCATAATCTGAATTTGGTGTTGCTGTGATTGCAGGTAATAATGCCCAAAGAGTAACTTCAGCCTTATAACTAACCAATAAGCGATAAACATTTAACAAGATGCCTTTGGTTTGGATCTGGGACGCATTTAAACTCATTGTTTTGGAACGGAATTTGAAGGTTCAAAAAATTTCACCACAACGGTGCGCTGAACTCACTGTTGTACTCTTCTAATACAGGGCACTAGCCCATTTCATTGAGAGGAAGATGCTACTTCTGCTTCATTCAGGTGCGGACAAACAAATGTAGAAGCAAGAGGATATGCTCAAAGATGCCAGACTTTATCACCAGATCATTAAACAAACATTTTATTGCCCAAGTGTTGAAACACAATGTATAAGCCATCAACTCTTCTGGGAGCTGCTCAAACTTATCTATGGGTAAAGTTCTACCATTATGATTTGTAAATAGGGGGGGATGTGGTGTAGTGGTTAGTGCAGTTTCCTGGAGTGTGAGTAGTCTCTGGTTCAAATCTGTTCCCCAAACTTTCTTCAAAGGAAACTTTTAGATGCTAACCACTCCCACAGTTGGAGAACCAAAAATTGATACTGGCCATAAATCTGCCTTGTGGAATTGGGAAATGGATGATGTGATGGCTAGCTTTGCTGGACTGGCAAGGATCACCCCTCCAACCCTAACACAACAAGCAAAACAAGTGGGAAAAGCACGGTTTTACAAAATTTTGGTGACTAACTTAAAAACGTCTCACGTTCCAAACCAATTTAACGCAAAAAGATGATGATGAAAAGTTGTTGGTATATTGCAAGTATTCAATATATTGCTCTCTGTTGATCCATGCACTACTACTGATCCATCCCCAGCACTACTAGACACCAAAATTCAAGTGTCAGCTGATGAGGGCAAGTGTTTGCTTTAGCGGCAGACGTCGAGATCACGTTCTAATCTTTGAAACCAGCGGGAGCCAGGGAGGAGATGTCCCAACAAAGTTCAAAGCTGCATGGCCTAGCACTGAAGTTACGGGTTGAACAAAATGCCTTGCAAAGGTACTTGGCCATGTCTTGCTTTCCTTTTCTGATGTATTGAAGCTTACTCTTGTCGACCACTTGAACCTGATATTGATGGAAAGCTTCATAGAAACATTGATAACTTAAAGCAATTTGCTAACAATTTCTTCAGGTTGACAAGATTGAGGGGAATACCCTTTGATTTCGGAATTTTTAGGAAAATGATTTCCAACTTAGCTTCCTTTTTTGCGCCTGCCTATGGTCCAGAGGTTTTAATCTGGCAATCTAGCTTCTTGTACCTCAAACTCTAGGAAGTCTGTTTATCAAGCAATGCCCATGTCTATAATTTTCGCCACCTGATGCATGGGTCATCTTAGTTTCTAAGGTACTCTTCCCCCCACGCGACCTCTGACGCTAAAAAACTCTTTGACTTATTCCATTCCTGTACTATTCAAGGTTTTATGGTGTGCATTCCGGATACAGTGTCGATTTGAAAGGAAGCTGAGAGGAATCAGATTCCTCTATTGTATTAAGCAGACCTGCTTACAATCAGCGTTGCCGAGTTGCATAATTGCAAGCCAAAAAGGTGGGCATTTGGCATACTTAAGACCCCTCCGGCACAATAAAAATAAACGTTTTCTGGAATGTTTTAGGGGTCCATTGGCAAGGTTTTCAAACTTGACAAATAGGGGCTTAGCAACATAAAAAAAAATCAGTTTCCATGGGTTGCTTGGTTTGCTTTTTGGCTTGTTCTTTCCAAGATATTAAGTAAAACAAAATTTCCAGCACTTCATTTTTGTTTGCTGAAAAATTTTCCTAAGGAAAGAGACGCAAATACCCCATAAAACCCTGAAATAATGGAGGCAATTTGTTCATTCTGAAATTCAAGAGGTAGTTAAGTTTACAGTAATTTTGAAATTTTGAGTAAATTGGCTTGAGTTTTATGTACTGTTAGGAGAGTGTTTTCCTTCTGGCCCAGGGTATGATGCAAACAGGCTTCAAATCGAGATTGATTCTCAATCTGCTATGAAAGTATGAAATCATTTCCATATTTTTGGACAAAATGATCAATTAGAACATTTAAAAAATGACCTTGAAAATGATGGTTTCCTCACAATTTGAATTTCCTGCTCTGCCGTTTTTGCAGTTGTTGTCAAATCATAGAGTAAGCAAGGAATAGAGGGGGGAATGCGAGCACAGACCATAAGACCATATAATGACTAGATCTGTGATCAAGGCAAGTGTTTTCCCGGGCTATGCAAGGTCGAGACATGATATGGTCTGTAAATGCAAGCTAGCCAGGCAGACTTGCTTTCATAGCTGATGGGTGACAACTGAATAGAACACTGGAGAACCAGCAAGGGTACTTCATTGTTTTGACTGGCCTGATTTTTTTTCACGGCTCAAAAGTGTAAACCTTTGCATTCACTGCAATTGACTCTAAAACTTGGTTGAAGAAAAAGCTTTTGGATAATTTTGTAGATGCATTGTAAAAAATACCTTTTGCTAGTGTAGGGGCAAGTTAAGTCTGTGTGCACTTGAGTCATTTACTTGATTTGGAAAAATTGAATGGACTTGTCAAGAAAAAAAATATTCATTGTTTCTTAGAATTTTGCAAGAGAAGTCATTTGCAAGACCTGACTCTAGTAAAAGATTTCTCTGTTTGACTTGAGCCTGGACTTGGCAATTCTGGCAAAAGGTCCAAAAAAATCAGTAGACTCGTATGAGTCCAACTTTTGCTGGACTCGCCCCAGCACTACCTTTGGCATCTCCTTTCAATACTGTATTTTCTCAATCGTCTTGTTTTGGCTCAATAAAGTAGCAGTTTTCTAATTCTTGCATTGCACTCTCTAACTCGAGTTTTTCCTGGAAACGCATCCAGAATCCCAATACTTCACATGCAAAAGAGAAAATCTAAACATATTCACATTTTAACTTGGATTGCTTCTAGTGCGGGGGTTAGTGCCCTGTATTTTAAATACAGGGCCCAGCTGGGGGTGAGTACGGCAAAAGTCGGACTCGTGCAAGTCCTATTATTTCTTGCTTTCAGTAGATTTTTTAGTGATAATTTGGCTCCCAAACAGAAGTTTTTTTCCGAGCCCTGACCATACATACGTAACGCGTTTTTCAAGCTATTTTTTGGAGCTTTCTTTATTAGTAACCCTGGTAGCAATCTCCAGTGATTGTTTATTTTGATCTCATCTGCACTGTGATATTGACGACTGAAAAGCTACCATAATTCCCGGGGCCCCTCAAGATTCATGATTCCGGATTTTGTCCATCCAAACCACTATGGCGGATGTGGATCCAGTAGCTAGTGTGTGTGCAGCCTACACAGAGATCCCACGGGTGTCTTTCGTAGACCTGTCCACACCGGAATTCATAGAGCGGTATTTCCTTCAAGCCAAACCCGTGGTCATTACAGGAGCTACCGAGACCTGGCCCGCTCGAGACTGGACCATCGCTAATCTCATGGAGAGGGTGGGCCAAAATGAGGTGTGGATACGAGGGAAAACTAACCAGGATCGTTACCGCCAAGGCAAGGCCTACACAATTCGAAAAGACACTTTTGACAATTATTGCCAGGACCTCCTCCGCTCGAATGCCAGAGCACGTAGCTCCTATTTGGCGGTAGCGTCCATGCAAATGGCTTTTCCTCAACTTCTGGACGAAGTCCCCTTCCCTCAGTATATGACCGAGACCTCGACCAAGCTTCATCTGGGTCCTTACATGTGGGTGGCGCTCAAAGGTCACTACGAGTTCTGTCACTTCGATCCGGATGATAACTTCCTGGTCATGATTCAAGGGCGGAAGAAGATTCGCTTATTCGGGTACGATATCGACTCGCTTTATCCCAATCCATTGGGTTCCCATGGCAAGACCGTCCAAAGTCAGGTGATTTGTGATGAGCCGGATCTAGTGTCATTTCCCAAGTTTGCCCATGCCAAATGCGAGCATTGCATCCTCTATCCAGGCGAGATGCTGTTCATTCCGGCCTTTTATTGGCATCAGGTGTCAGCTCTCGATTCTGGGATTTCCTTGAATATGTTTTATGGTGATGGAGGCGAGAGCCAATACGTCAGAAAGATTCTTCGTCCACCTTACCGGGCCCATTTTGAGTACTGGTTGTTGAATGTTGTCGAGCAAAACCGATCACAGCCTTCCTTTGAGCGGATCTTGAGTCGGTTACCGGAGGTCCTGGCGCATTTCTTTATGAAACAATGGCATGACACCGCTGAAAGTGATCTAATTCAGACCTGCGTGGAGATTATTCGACAGCACTGTCATATCCAAGAACTCCCTCCGAAAAATGATCAGTCTAAATTTCCACCAATGCTCAAAATCAGGGGATTGCTCCATCGAGATGGAACAAAAACTTAATTTCTAGATTTGGAAATCATTACAGACGTGACAAAGCAATAATGATGCGTTTATATATTTTAGACTGCCGCAAACAGTTGGGTCAGCACAGCTATTGAAGTTGCACGGAGCGGATTTCTTTCAGAGTATTGAGATTGCACGAGCAGGCGCATTTTGTCACCAACTTCTAAAGGTTCTGACATCGAAGATCCATAGTTCCAGTGGAAGACCAATATTCAATCTCATTTGGTATGTAGCATTTGAGTATATTGCCAGCTAATGTACGAATGTTGACACTCAAGAAGCAGACTCCATCGTTGCCCTGGTTAATGACTGACAGGTTGATAACGTCAGAATTGATCATAAAATCGCTACAATCGCCCAGGTGATTGCCAGAGTAGATTGAAAAGTCCGATGCTTCAAAATCATCATTGACAATTTTGTCTAAAACCTGGGTGGAGCAGCAATCGCTGAATCCATTTCTGCAGATCTTGATCTTAAGGGCTGAATCCGTTCCTGATCCATAGGAATCGCACACGCGCGTTTCTATTTGAGACACAAGCGTTTCAATTGGGTTTGAGCAAGAATAAGGCCCCTTTGATTCGTTATCAGCCCATAAGGAGCCGGAAGGGGCATTACACTTTACGTAGGGGTACAGGTTAGAAGAGGCCTTGGTAAATATCTCAACACTATTTATGCACACGTTGTCGGCAGTGTTAGTGTTGACCAATGTATAGCTAACATTTGAGCGATCGATCTCAAAGCCATAGCATTGTCCTAAGCCTCCTGGTTGGTTGTACAGTCTCGAATCGCCTCGGACCAACTCGTCATTGTAAAGAACATCAAGATAGTTGGTTTGGCAGCATCCAGTCGTAGAACAAATGATGAAATGGACTCCATAATCGTAACCCGTTGTTGAACCGGCATAGTCTGCATCGCAAATGAATGGACGAATCCCTGAAATGGCTTTGGTATCATCGGGCTGGAACTTGGGGCACTTGAAAAACTCGGAGCTCTCGTATTCGATGAGCTTTTGATGAGAAATTTCACATTTGAACACGTGATCTCTCTTCATTGCTCTATTCTTAGCGTGAATTAAGACCACGCCGAGACAAAGAGCATCATATCCGAAATGCAACAATCCCACCTGGAGGTCGTTCTCGAGCACTTCGAGAGCTTTGCAATCGCCTAAAACATCTTGTCGATAGGTACTTACATGGCCTCGAGCCAAGTCGTTTCCATTATTATCCAGGTAGTTTGTTACGCATTGCTGGTCAGCGGACCGGATAGCTAAGCTGACATAAGAATCGGTACCGGCAAAGTCAGACATGCACGGATAGATCTCGATTCGAGCAACATCGGGTCCATCTTGACAATGGATCCAATTACTGCTACTGTAGTCTGTCCAAACGCCACCAATTACTTCACAAGTGGCAAATGCCTTAGAGATGTAGTCTACTTGCAAATTTATGATGTCAGTGCAATGACCACCACCTCCAGTGTTTGTAATTCTGACTTGGGTTTCTTCCACATTCGAGATAAAAAGGCCGGAGCAATTCCCCAAGATGTCCGGGTTTGAGTAGATATCCCATTGATTGATCTCAAGATCATTGTGAGCATGGGTTTCCAGAACATTTGTGACACAACGATCTTGACCAGATCTGATTTCTATGAAAATCGGAGAGTCGCTTTGTGCATCGGCTTGCCAGCAAGTATGAATCTCAATGCCTGTCAACACTTTGAAAGAACCAACATTCGCCGAGGACGCGTCCGTCATACTCAGCGTATTGTAAAGCTCCAAAGTTCTAGAAGAAATCAGTTCTACGTCGTAAACGGATGACCTGATTCGATCGGAGAGAATCCCAGAGCCCTTGATATTTCCCACCCCGATTAGAACAGACCAAATCCCACCAACCACAGACACCACCGATCCAACTGAGGCGAGAGCTACTGCCATTTTAGAGCCAGCCTTCACCACCGATTTCCACACCAATTTGGACTCGCGAATCCAAGGGATTTTGATGCCGGAAGCTGCAAATTTCAAAGCGTATCGTTTATGCACATCACCTTTGGCTGATCCTAGGATATGTTTTATGTTCTTCGACACGGATTGTGCTTTATCAATCTTATAACACATGGGGCTCCCAAGAGACGGGAAGGAGAAGCAGTAGTTGTCCATGCCGTTCAGGACGGCTTTAACCGACTCTTTGCTATGCTTGACCACATCTTTGATGATTTGAACCTTCGATGGTAACTTTGGAATATCACCGCGGTTGAGGATTTTTTCATGTATTCGCGACATGGTGACCGATTTCATGAGCAAAACGTAAACATTTTTCGCCCAAATCATGGCATCCAGTGTACCTTCTGTCTGCGGATCCTGATCCAGAAATTCGTCAAACTCGCGAAAGGCCACTGTGGCTTCGGTCACGACGCCCGCCAAATGTTCCACGTGATTCATTACATGATTGGATTCGCTCATACTTTTGGCCATATAATGTTGTTCCCAAAGCGAAGAAATGACATCGCCGGAAATGCCGACGGCCGAGGTGATTAGTAAAGTCGACCCGAGGACGCCCAATGCCACACTCGCACCGGTCAAAACCAAGGATCCTCCCGCAGTGAAGGGGGCCAAGATCAGACCTGTGGTGCCTAAGGCACCACCCACAATGCCCAAGGAGCCACCTACGATCTGAAGAATTCCAGCGTCTTGGGCAATCTTTTCGAATTCTTGAGCGAATTGTAAGAGACGGCCATTGGTAATGGCGATGCTCTTACGGAGATTGGGTATGGGCATGAGCTTGAGATGCTCAACCTGGGTGTCATGGAGGCCGAGACTGATTAGGTTGATCGGTCCGGGCGAGTCTCGAGGCATGGGAATCCTATGCTCTTCATCCTGGATGGACATGACGAGCTTGGCATAAAAGAAGAACTTCTCGGCGGGATTTCGCCATGACAATGTAGTATTGCTCAACGAATCTGCATCCAATAACCAATGGTAGTATATGATATGCTTGCGATCCAAAGCAGTTAAGGGGGCTTTTGGGGTTGAACCTTCAGCTGCAATCCAATGGACAAAAGAAATTTTTATCTTAGCCGTGGCAACTTTAATTTTAGGACCAATGTATTCTACCATTCGAGTCGAAAATGCTTAGTTATCTTCTGTATGGCTACTCACTCGAGTTTGGCATCTGTGTAACCCAGGCATCCGTTTCTCCCAAGTCGGGGGGTGATGTTGGAAGTAGCGATGACTGTAAGCCGGATATCCAGACCAGCCACAAGCCAATTTGAAGCTTGGACCAGCTCAACGAGACCATGACTGAATTCGAGTTGGGCATGAGACAGACAGAACCCTCCCCAACGACTGGAATGAACTCTCCGCTTGACTTCTGGATTCAGAACATAAGAAGTGATGAGAGATCCCAGACCCCTTTGGTCTCTTCCAAGGGATTGAGGAGCCACCAACGAGGTTCGAGTCTGGGCCCAGTCACGACTATTCGGCCAGTCAGTTAGTTGGCGCAGTGCGCCCGCAGGTCGCGGGAGGGAAGAAAACGACAGAGCGACAGAGAGCCGAGCTACTCACTGGGGGAAAGAGCCGGAGAAATCCACTGCAGATTCTGCAGATTGAAGAGCCATGTTTTGTGTTGTATTTACGAAGAAGTCAAGGGTTCAAACATCAGACAGTGTGACCAAATGTTAACAAAAAACCAAGGAAGATGTGGGCACTTGACTCTGCGTTCCCATTTGATTGTCGGCTCAATTTGAATTTGAAGCTAGTGAATGACTGAAATGAAGATGATGGGTTTGGTGCTTGTTAAAACAAAATTTGAAAATTACCAAAGACCAGTTATTTCGTGGTGAAGCATTTTGGACGCCGTCTGACCGCCTAGCCGCCTGGTCACCCAGCTGTGTGATTCGTCTCGCTCTATGTGATCGATGTGACCCATGCGATACTTGCAAAAGTTGCAAGTGTGAAACGTGTGAAACTGAGAAGTGCTAAACAAACAACGTGACTGGTGGTGGTTGTCCCAGTTCACCCTTTCGGACGGTCGGTACTCGGTACTCAGTCTTCCTACTCGGTCTGAAACCGAATTGGGCTCATTTCCCGGACGACGGAGAGACGGGAGGAAGGCACCCAAATGGAAGGCCGGCCGGGTGATGGTGATGAGAGCGAAAGTGACTTCGAAACCTTAGCCGAGCGCGAGTTTTCGGCCGGAGGATCCCTGGGGAGTGTCACGGCTTTTGCTTGTCCGTACGAAGGATGTAGCAAGTTCTTCTCGAGGCAAAGTCGTTTGGCCACCCACGTGTATTCGCACACGGGCCAAAGACCCTTTGTGTGCCCCGAGGCCGATTGCGGCGCCTCTTACACCCGTCGGGCCCATCTCAAGCGCCATCACGACAATCAGCACGTTCAAGCCGCCGTCCGGTGCTCACAGTGCGGTTTGGAATTCAATTCAAAGTACTCGTGTCAAAGCCACGTCAAGCACGCCCATGAGGATCCGTTGCGCATTCATTGTGCCTTCTGCGGGCAAACCTTCGCCAAGAAGTCGTTGTTACATAAACACGTGTGTCCCTCTAAGTTGAGCCATCAGAGTTCCCAATCGCTCTCTGAGCCCCCGAGTCCTGCCCCCAAACGACCTCACGCTTGCTCGATCTGTCAGAAAACATTCGCTTTTCCCAACCGTCTTCGATTACATTTGAAAAGCCATGAGCCTAAAGTTTGCGATGTGTGTCAAGCCCAATTCCAGAACATGTCCTTGCTCCGGAAACACAAGGCCCAAACCCATGCCCATCGGATGTCGGCTCATCCTTGCTCCACCTGCGGTAAATCCTTCAAATGTCCGGCCAGTTTGAAAGAGCATGAGCTCGCCCATAAAGGCGAGGTTTTCAAGTGCCCCGCATCAGATTGCCAAAGGTCAGCAGACCACCGAGTGGACCCGCCCTTAGTTTCGCCCAGTCGATGTTTATTCCAGTTTCTACTTTCAGAGAGTATGCCTTCTTTCGCAATTTGAGGCAGCACGTGTTTAAACGCCATCCTGACCAGGATTTGGGGATCAAGTTCAAAAGTCTGAAAAGCTACAAGATGAGCTTTACATGCGAATATCCGGGTTGCGGTAAAGTCATTCTGAATCATCGCTCTTACAAGCATCATTTGGCGCTCCACGAGCAAAAGCAGTTGCACATCTACCGGGCCAATCAAGCCAGAACATCACCGGCCACGGTCCGAAAGGACAAGGGAAACAGCAAGAAGGCCATTGCCGCAGTCCTGACTAATCTGACCATTGATCCGGATGTGAATCGGGAGCTCCTGCAGGATCGAGCCGTTGAAATTCAAGCTCGAGACATCGAACACCATATCAATGATGATCCCGACCTGACGCCAATCATTTCCAATGTCAATGAGGATGTTGTCAATCACGACGTGTGTGGACGGGTTCTTCGGAAAAAATCGACCACAAAGCAACCTTCTTTCGATAGTAAAGGGTTGGCTTTTCTTTCTCGAGTGGCGTCCTAATGTTGCGATTATTTTATATTATTAGTTTGTAAGCCGTGCGATCAAAGCGAAATGCGGTTTTATTATTGAAATGTGGAAATGCAACGCATCACTTTACATTCACTTAATCGGCGTCACTATCGTTGGCTGCCGAGTTTTTAATGATATCAGGAACGGGCTCTTCTTGACTGAGCACTCCGTGTTCCAACAAGAGACTTTCCACATCCGACACGAAGAAATCTTCCCCCAACGTGTCAGTTAATCGCACAAAATTGGTCATGAGATCTCCACCTTGGTAAACCAGAAGAGCTGGCACTCCACTCACTTTAAAGTGTTTAGAAAGCCCAGCCGAGGACGCTAAAATCTTGCAAAACTTTACGTTCGGATGGTCTTTTGATAAGGCCTCAAGACAGCCGATCATGGCTTGACAACCTGGTGACTCTTTCTCATAAATACAGACCACCACGATCACATGCTTTTCTTCTTTGTCGATGGCATTTAAAAAGTCCTCGCCATCGGTCAAGTCTCTTAAACAACCGAATACTTTTCTGCGGGCAGTGGCTTGGTCCATCATTTGGCGCATGCGTTTTTCCATGTATTCTTGAAGAAATTCGTCATCCAGCAAGGCCTCGAGGTCTTCGTCTATGGCTTCCTCTTGAGCCTGCGCTTTCTGATCTTCGGCATCTGTGCGGCAAGTCAACGAGAGTTTTTGGGCCAAGGTCATCATTTCAGCTTGCTGCTCATCCCGGTTTTCTCGTTCCAATTGCTTGTATCTTTGCCAATCCTTGATGACGCCTTTGGGACCGGTGTTAGCAGATTGGCCGTCCCATTGAGAAAGTTCACCTTCGGGAATAAATTTCGAGGGCCCCGAGCTGCCTCCGGCTCCACTAGGGGATTCCTCGTCGCCCTCGTCCTCACTACTTGAACAATAATAATGGAGCTTTTCGCCCAAGAGCTTGTCATCTAACGTAGCCATGGTCTCTCCGACGAAATCAGCGAGGGTTAAGAACGAATCACCGAATATGGACAAATTGCAAACACTCGGGCGTGGTCCACTCGGCAAACTCACTCGTGGTCACCGGACGATCTTCCACGGACGAATGGATTTTGATTTGTCGTAAGTGCGTATCGCGACCCTGTTGATGGTTGGCAATCACTGCGATTTGAACCATGAACGTCCGCACCAAACGATCATTCAAGTCTGTCAGTGGGATATGAACCCAACCGTTTGGCTCTTGAAGATCAACGACCTCGATCTCCTGCAGGTCGTTGAAATTGGTGCCGCAACGCACAGATATCTTGGAGGGCGTGTAAGATTCGTCCAACTTGAAATCCGTGTACACGGCCACGTCACTCACGGTGGTCTTGCGCCGAAATTGAATATTTACCAGATGGGGTAACTGACCGTCGGATTGCCAATACGTATCAACGCTATGGTCCCGCAACTGTTCCACCCCAAAACCTGGAAGTAGAAAGCAGGTTAAGAAGGCTAATCAATGGGTTATGAACTTATGATGGGTCATGGCATCTGGAGCCAGAACAGGAAGACGCCAAGACGCGACCAGACCAAATGCTCCTGCCCAACACACCTACCAGGTTTGCAAGAAGACAGCGACCAAGTGGCCTGATTGCCCACCTCTCGCACAGATTGGGCGTGGCTTCGCCGCTCGTGAGGATTGGTGTGGGTCAGCAAGTCAGTGGACGGAATAGCTGATTTATCCGTTTCCGAGGTCACAAATACGGTCGAATCTTGGCCAGGTGCTGGCAGGGCTTCGATCACTTGAGCGCCGGCAGTGGACGACAACGAGGCGGAGGAGGCCGTCGGCCGAATGGACGAACTCGAAGGCAGCGTGGGCGGCGAGGTGGGCGTATCGGGGATGTGTCTAGCGGCAGCGGGAGCTGCAGAGGCCGTGGCACTCATGGAAGAAGCACGACCAGGCGAACAGATCACCAACTGAACAAGGGAACAAGGGGGACAGGGGGGACAAGCCAGAGAGCACTTGGAGATTATGGACCGAGGGGAGCGGGAAAGCCAGCTCAACAAACATACCACGAAGAAAGGGAAGAGGTTGGTTGGAGACAGGCAGAATCTATAACGCCGCACCCATGGAACGGGGATTGTCTTCTTTTTTCCGACCGGAGGTTGTGTGATAAAGTTTTCTCACTTTACCGACTCTTTTCCAATCCTTTTTTTCTCACTTTTTTCCTCACTTGCTTTACTGACTGCTGCAAAATATGTAATCCCCGACAAAATGAAAATGAAAGATAATGATTTGTCTAATTGTTGCCAATTGAACTCTAAACAATATTGGTCTGGCAACAGATTGAATAGATCAAATTCAACTCCCTTTTTTGTTTGAGAAGTCTGTATAAAAGAGAGCTTGGAGTTGAGCTACATCAGCCGTAATGGGTTTGAGACAGCCCAAAACTATTCTATGAACTCCAAAAGCGAGTCAATTGTTTAACATAACATGTGTTATTTTTTAATCTTGAACATTGCAAGAAAAAATGCTAATTTCTTATGAACTCAAGCGATAGTCTAGTAAATACAATTTACATTTTTTCAACTATTTTTCCACTGCTGACCACTTTTTGTGTTTTCTCAACTTTATTTTGCATCTTTCTCAACTTAAAAATATAAAATTTGATTAAACAGGCAACTTCTTTTGAGGTCTACTTGACTCTTGATGCCTACCGTGAGCAACATTCATTCATGATTTTCCCATGCCTTTGAGAATGCTATGAAAGAATATTTTGGTGAGCATGTGTGCCATGCAGATTGTTGTTGGCATATCAGTACCTCAGACTTGATTATGTGTATTAACTAGTGCTAGGACGAATCCGGCAAAATTTGGTCTCGTGGGAGCCCTTTGATATCCCAACTTCTGGCCAGCCTCCTCAAATCCAGCCAAGACCCGATTGTCAAGGAAATCTGTGTAAGTCTTTCAGTTCGGGAAAAATCCCCTGAATCAATAACGCACCCTCTGCCTTCAAAAAGTGATAAATATTGATTAGACAGCTAGGTCGGCTAGGCCCCCTGCCAGCCATCCAGCCATCCAGCCATTCAGCCCAGTAATCGAGACCCGAGGTTTTGTTCTTCATAAACGTGATATTGCGTTCATAAATATATTTCAGAGTACAGAATTTAAGTTAAACATGGGCAACTCTCTAAGAGATCAATGGTTGCAAGTTCTAAGCGCAAAATTAGATGAATTCAACTTCAAGGTCCATGAGCTTGTCATAATTACACTGTAACTAGCATTATACATAAGATCCATTTTTTTTGCGATTTGTATCTGAGCTTTTTCTAACCTGTCTGAATCCAAAGTTATCTGCTTTATCCAAATTGTCTGACAAATTATTCTGTTTTTCTTGACCAGAGGTTGAATCAGAATAATATACCCATCTTTGGGGTCAAACCTTGCCCGAAATCTATAATTCTGAATGTTTTTGAAAGCGGTGCTTCTCAAATTAAAGGGAGATTTTGCCAAAATTCTGTACATATACCCAGATTTTTGGCACACAAAAAGATTGTTCACTTCTTAGGGTTGGCTAACACAAATCAAGAAATTGCTAAAAATGGTCATTGTGTATACAAGAACCAAGTCCCAATCTTAAAGTTAATGTTAGTATGGGTTACTTTCATTGTAATGTGAAAGTAAATATAAATATCTTCGTTGTATTCCGAAAAGAATTCCCTTGACACATTTGAGGTAATGGCCAGATGAACATTGGCCGTTGATTATAGAAAGGTTAGGGGAGCTTGATCTTATTTCAATGCTGAAAAAGGAATCGTCCATAGATGTAGCCTTAGACAAAATGATTCTAGTTTTTGAGGACGTCTGTTCCAGTCTAGCAATCTCTGAATGTGTTTCACAGGGCGGGGCACATTCTAAAATTCCGAAGTATAGGAAGAATTTGTTCAAAAAGAGTTGCAAACTAGCAAAAAGGCTCCAGAGCACTTTGAATCCAGTAGTTGTGGCTAGCCTTCAAAGAAAGTTGGATTTAATCCAAGGTAGAATTAAGGCCTCCATTGAGACAGATCAGTTGAACAAGGAAAGTAGAGTTGTTCAAGAGGTGAGGTCGAATCCGAAGGCGTTTTTCTCTTATGCAAACTCTAAGAGAAAGATCAAACACCCTGTAGGGCCTTTTGAGGTCGATGGGGAAGCCATAGACAATGTAGGGACTATGGCCAACATACTTGGAGATCAGTTCTCTAGTGTGTTTTCAACTCCACTGAGTTTAGGAGCAACAGTCCATTGCTCTATTGATGAGTTTGTTGGGACTGGCAAGGCTTGTCAAGCTGAGCATTTAGATGATCTTGTAGTCACAGATCAGGATGCTTTAGAGGCCATCAGGGACTTGAGACTCTCGAGCTCCCCTGGCCCTGATGGAGTGACATCTCAGTTTCTGATGAGATGCTCACAGGTTCTTGCTCCTGTTTTCTCGTACTTGATGCGTTGCATCTTGGACCAGGGCAAGTTCCCCTCTTCTCTGAAGGTAGCTCATGTTGTTCCAATTTTCAAAGGGGGAGATAAGTCACTCCCCAGTAACTACAGGCCGATTTCTCTCACTTCGAATATTGCGAAGGTGTTTGAGAAGATCATGAAGTTCAAACTTGTTGAATTTCTTGATATACATGAAGTCCTTCCTCCTAGCCAGCATGGGTTCCGAGCACATTTTAGCACGGTTACCCAACTGATTGAGCATATAGAGCAGGTTATTGAGGGACTGGAGAGCCATGAATCAGTCGATGTAGTTTATCTCGACTTTGCCAAGGCCTTTGACAAGGTAGATCATGGCCTTTTAGTTAACAGGCTCCATGAGATTGGGATCCAAGGCAAGGTTCTCAATTGGCTAAGAAGTTTCATTTGTGGTAGGAAACAATTAGTTAAGGTTGAGGGATCCCTTAGTGACATACATGATGTCAAGTCGGGTGTCCCTCAGGGCTCCATTTTGGGTCCTCTCCTTTTCATTATCTTCATTGCTCCGCTTCAGAAGCTTGGTAGTAGTAATGTCAGTATCTCTTCTTATGCTGATGATACAAAATTGGTAGTTGGTAGGAATGGTCAGAACTCCGGTTGTCTGTTAGAGGTCCTAGACCAAATCTACTCCTGGGTTGCTGCGAGTAACATGGCACTGAATGGAATGAAATTCCGCTCAATGACCTTTGGGTCGACGCCATTAGACACTCCACTATTAGATGATGAAGGTAAGGACATTGAGCAGGTCTCATCCATGAAGGATTTAGGTGTAGTCCTCCAAGATAATGGAAAGTTCGATGAGCATATCCAGTTGAAAGTTGGTAAGGCTTTTCAAACATGTGGTTGGATATATCGCACGTTTAAGTCCAGAGATAGTATCACGATGCTAACTCTGTACAAGTCGATTGTTCAGCCGCATCTTGAATATGCCTCTCCCATTTGGGCTCCAATTAGTTCAGCAGGTTTGCAAAAGCTCGAGCAGGTCCAAAGATGTTTTGCTAGGAACATTGAAGATATGAGAGAGCTCTCGTATTGGGAGAGGTTAGAAAGGTTGGGATTGTACAGTACTCAGAGAAGGTACGAAAGGTATCTGATATTGTACGTTTTCAAAAGCATTCATGAGCTTTGTCCCAACCCAGGATTTAGGGTCAATTGTAGTGACCGTAGAGGCTTAATGTGCGTTTTGAGAGCACCTTCAAGCCCTCGAGAATCCAGGCTAGTTAAAACAATGAAGTCCAACTCTCTTCTTTCTCGGGCTCCTTCATTGTTCAATTTGCTGCCCTCAAATATTCGTAGGGTTTATGTAGGGGTTGATCCAGTAGCAAGATTTAAGTCAGACTTGGACAAGTTTTTGACTAAAATTCCGGATCAACCTTATATTCAAGGATTAGCCAGATCAGCCAACTCCAATTCGTTGGTCGATCAAATAATATATATAAATAAAAGTCAAGTAAAATAAATAATCTTCTCGTCTTGAACTGCTGGGATTCCAATCCCGGTAGCGGTAAGGAAGTCCGCAAACAACAAAAAAAAATCACAAGATCCAAATATTACAAAGCATATTCAAAATAGAAGAGATAGACAACAATAGGGCTTTATGGATAAAGAAACTTATTGTAGCTCTTGCTAATGTCCATTTTGAAGTATGATGCACGCTAAAAGAAAAAAATATTTTAGCTTCATGATCTAATCTCACCCAAAAAGAAAATTTTTTGGCGATAAGAACATTTCTTAATTGTGTGTAAAAATCCTTGTTCAAATCCTGAAGAATTTTCGAATTCCAATTAGTATTTTTTTGCATCGGTTTTGCACAAGCTAGCATCGCCGGCTGAAAAAAAAACTAGCTAGCCTATGTGTTTCAACATATTTCCAAAGTCCAAATCACGGACTCCATGGATAAATGTAGATAAAGATATAGCGATGTGAAAATATTTTATTATTAGCTCAAATGATATAGCAGAGATGCAAGGATAACGGTTGGGCGGGTGAAAAAAAAGTAAAACAAAATCCCACTCGAACCCCTCAGAAGGCGAACGGAATAACGAGCCCGTCTATTTCGAGCCAGGTCGAGCCGCTCACGGGGTTGGTGACGGGTTGATACTGTATTCATGTTAGAATGATCTGATTATCAATGTGGGGAAGAGGGAGAGGCCCTCCTCGTTTTACGACTTTCATTTTAGCGACATGGATGGTGTCTATCACTCTGGTGTCGTCAGAGGCAGGTTGGGCACACGTTTCTTTCTTTGGTCGTATGGTGTCTACTTAGAAGGTTTTGCGGTGCACGGCTCGATGGCCCTCTTCATCGTACTCACGTTTCGAGACCCACATCTTTTTGAATGTGTCCAATGACGCCAAAATGCTGCCCCCGATCCAAGTTGAATATAGGCGTTCTTGCGGGGCGGAAATGCGAATCTTGATGTCCTTGGGTGCCAGTTTTTTGACCTCGGATAAGAGGCGATCACCGAAGCCTTTGAACAAGGTGGAGCCGCCTGATAACACGATATTATGGAACAAGACTTTTCTCAGATCCAGATCCGACTTCTGTATGGAGTAGACCAAGCATTCGTGTCCAATGACGCCAAAATGCTGCCCCCGATCCAAGTTGAATATAGGCGTTCTTGCGGGGCGGAAATGCGAATCTTGATGTCCTTGGGCGCCAGTTTCTTGACCTCGGATAAGAGGCGATCACCGAAGCCTTTGAACAAGGTGGAGCCGCCCGATAACACGATATTATGGAACAAGACTTTTCTCAGATCCAGATCCGACTTCTGTATGGAGTAGACCAAGCATTCGTGCAAGCCTTCGTACTCCTCGCCGATGAGCTCGGGCTTAAAGAGCACCTCGGGGGCCCGGAACCGGGATTGACCAATCTCGAGCGAGCTCCCATCGGGCAACGTGTAGCTGACGCGTTCGGAATCCAGACTCTCTTCTTTCTGCGGGTTGGTGGCCAAATAGCAAGCCCGCTCCTTGATGGTGCGAACAATCTCAAATTCGGCCGAGGTTCGGAAATGGGTGCCGTCCTTGCGCAAGAGGGTGCGCAAATGGCGCGTCACATCGCGTCCAGCCACATCCGAGCGCATCACACTGTGCGGTAAGGCGAAGCCTTCGTAGATGGGCACGGCGTGCGTGACGCCATCGCCCGAATCCAAAACCACGCCCGTAGTCCGTCCCGTGGCGTACAACGATAACACGGCCTGCATAGAGAGGAACAAGGCGGGCACATTAAAGGTCTCGAAGAAGATCTCGGCGGCTTTCTCGCGGTTCCGTCGGGGATTGAGCGGCGCCTCCGTCAAGAGGACGGGATGCTCTTCGCTGAAGGTCTGGAGCTGGTCCTTGCTGTAGATGTATTGCCAGATACGCTCCATGTCGTTCCAGTCATTGACAATCCCGTGCTCCATGGGATAGCGGATGCTCAAGAGCCCGCGGTGCTCCTGGGCCTTGGGCCCCACGAACAGGTCGCCTTCCAGCGCCCCGGCCATGACCTTGGTGTGCTTCGGCCGGCCCATGTAATTGGGGAAATGGCATTTGGGGATCTGATCCCCGGCAAATCCGGCCTTAATCACGCCCGACCCGTTGTCGATGACCACCGGCTGGTTCACAATCAGGTCGTAATGCTCCATGGTTGGGATTGGTTCGTGATAGATCTGGCTCCACTCTCGCTCTCGATAAGCGACTGGTCAGGCCGGCCGGCTCCCACGCAACTCCAAGCCCGAGCCCCTCTTCCAGATTCCAATGTTGCTTGTCCGTTTGTGCGATCCGGGGTTCCAACCAATTGAGACGCTAATCCTCAATCCTCAATCCTCGTGAGAGTCGCCAAATACCGACTAATACCGACTAATACCGGGGGCACCCTTTCACGGCTTCACCTCAAAATCTTCAAAATGGTCATGCACGTTAATCCCCAAGTCACAATGCTCCTCAAGTCCGGTGGGCCGGGTAATCAGGCCGGCAGGACAACCGTGTGGGTAGAGATGTTAGCGGTAGGGCTCAAGCAAGGGCCTTTGATACCGTCAATGTCAAGGATCTATCACACATACAGTCAATCAGTCAGTGAGCGAATCGGTGAATCCAATCAATCCACCATCCAACCAACGCCTTCCTACGTTCAATCAACTCGTTCCACTTCACACACTATCCCCGGCCTGGCCGTCAGAGGGCGTTCAAAGCGTTAGAAGCTGAGTCAAGCAGCTGAGGCCTGGTCTTAAGTTGACCAGATCCCGGGTTAGACCCTAGCCGACAGTCGGGTGACCTGGTGGACAAACCGCCCCTTTGATGTATACATGGTCCCACAGTTCAATTAAAAGGCGTTCAATGGGCAGTAATCCAACTTTTTAATATCATTTGGGTGATTTCAAGCCGCCCCAGCGCTGTAGCTCATCGGCCACGGTCCGTGAAATTGTCGTCACCCTGCCATGTTGACAAAGGGCACAAATTCCGCAGAGCAAAAATTTGAAAGGTCTTTCTGGTTGAAGTGAAACTCAAATCCAGCCTGACTCATGGACTCACCGAGTGGACTGGTGGCCAACGTGACCCAACCGGAGGCGGGAATGAACCCCATGTGAAGTGTCCCGTGAAGTGCTGACCTACTTGTCTGGATCCTCAGGTAAATGAAACCCAAACCTTGCCCAAAATGCCGTATCCCAAATGCCAACCTCACTGAACGGTGAATTATATCATGCATTGAAAGAAATATTTTGTAAATGCACTGGAGCCGCTCAGAGAATGTGATGCAGAGACAGAAGCCCCAAGGTGAATTGGAATGGATTTTGTGTTTATTGAACATTACTAGAATTCACGGCCGACCGATGGACTCGGAATACAATAAGGTCATAAGGTCGCCAGAGAGGATAGTTATGAATTGGTCATGAATCGTCGTCATCTTCCTCAGAGGATGGCGGAGAATGAGCTAGGTTTCTGAATTTGTAGTTTGCGAGAACGGGGGGACTAGATATTAGGCGGCGGGTGAAGGGAGCTCATCGGACCCTACGCCATCGTCGAATTTGGGGACTCGAAAATCCGCCTTTCGCGGTCGAATCATCATTTGTGATCGCTTCAGCGAGTAATCCCAACCTCTCCATCGAAACCATACGATGCCTGCGAAGATAAAAGTCAGTCCATAAGCATAAGCATGGAGCGTTCATATCACTCATATTGCATTGTATATTTAATGGCACACGTATGGAATTTAAAATCTGAAATCGAACCTTGACGAGCCGTCAAATCTTGTGGGTCAGTCAGATAAAGACCGTTGAGGCCACGACCGCATGATTTCCACCACCATCCACCCTTGAGCATAGACGCGCAATTCAGACTGGAACGATCGTGATCCCTGTCAAGTGGAAAATGGAATGAATACACTTGTGATCTTCAAGAGATCAAATGTCCGTCCTCAATAACTAACACCCACCTGTCAAACGTTGAGAATGGCCGAAGATTGGAGCCGTACCAAGGGTCATTCAAAGAGTCCCCGGCTGTACCGTGATACCCGCTGATTTCCAAACGGTAATGCTCTTTCTCGGATCCCAGGCGAAAGTTACGATAATCGGCGTAGCTAAAAAATAATGCAGACACCAAAAAATCAACACGATGATCGATAGATTTCTCTAGCTGTTTTGTATTATGAGGCCTTACCGGATGTTGCCTTCAAAATCTTCCAACTCGATCCTAAGCTCGCAATCTTGAGATTGCGTCAAAAGATGAATGTTTTCGTTGCCTAACCAAAATTCGTTTTTTGGGTCGCCGAAACCGTACTTATACTCTTCCCAATCGCGATTGAAACTCTCCCGAGGCTCACCAAAGTCATTTCGTCGTTGAATGATCTAAAGAGAGAAATCACCTTCTTTTCCTTGTACTGATTCCGACCGCAATAACGTTGAGAGCACCTTTGACTCAACTTACCGTCCAGCCCCCTTGTGAGGCTGTCATTTCACAGTAGACTTTCATGTACCAAAATCGGGTACCATCGATTTGAAGATAGTATATGCCGTTCTCCCTTAAGCCTTTGTGGTACAAATCAGCGCATGAATAACCCTAAAAAAATGAGCGGCACTTACTTGAATCCTGTTCGTATCAGTTGTATCCAATCGCGCTTACCTTCGCATCCTTGAAGTTCCTCCCCGAATCATACATAAACGTGCTGTTGATGACGATAGGCTTGTTCTCTACGCTCGGAAAGATCACACTCGGACCCCGGGAACCCGCAGTTGCGTACAAGGAGGGCCCTTCGCCTTTTGTCGGGACAAGATTGTCGTCTTTGGCTCTCGAGTTTAAATCGGTCCCAAAAAAGGTTAAGTTTTTATACGGGGTTCCATCGACGTAGGCCGTTGTTATGAAGGCTGAAGCCGATTCAGAGAGGTCCAAATCATTGGGAGATGCGAATCTGAGCTCGTTTTCTGACTCGTCCAGGGCTAGATTTTCACTCACACTGTGCCTCATACTGGTCCCAATCTACCAAAGCAATCCATTGGATAGGGATATGTATGTAGTATGTACATTTTTTTTATCGGACTCTTGTGTTTTCTCTTCTTACCTGTCCCAGTTCCATGATTATTGAGTCAGTTTTCATATTGAGTTCATCTTGAACTTTCAAAAGTGATCGTTCTTGTCGATGCGATTGCTCTAGCAATTGATCAGAGCGAGGAACAAGGTCATCCAGGGTGCTTTTTGTCGTGAGAAGCAACTCTTTGAGCGTTTCCATCCTCTCTTGAACCTAAGCAAGACATAATGTATTTGGTCATTCATATTGGAGTACAGGTGGATGGGGGGGGGAAGTAGTAATCGTCATTTTGATGTTCAACTCACATTCAGTACTACCCCTTCCAACGGCTGAATTTTTGCCACCCAAGTGTCCAAGCTCGGAGGCTCTCGATGACCCGCCGCAACAAATGTCCCGTTCTTAGCTCTGATGAATTTCCTTCGAGAAAGAACGCCAGAGCTAACATCATCTTTTTTGCTGAGGTTGATATCCTCATTGGAGACCGTTTCATGTACGTCACGAATAAGGTTGTCCATTTTCCCCAAATTCTCGGAAACAATATTGATATGGAAAGCCAATCGTCGGTCCATCCCATGAACCGTGTCTTTCACCTCATCCATAGCCTTGATCAAAGACTCGGTTTGAAGTGGAGGGGACCCTCCAAATCCGAGGTCTCCACTTTCTCCGGTGGCAAATATGTTATTTTCGCCCACTCGAAGCAGTCTCGGTTGGTGAACTGATGGCAGGGCTATGAAGTCGTCCTCCAGGGATTTAGCATCCTCTTCACATACGCTGTCAAACTTCATCTTCAGTTGATCCAAATTAGACAGGATTGTATTGAATCTGTCGGTGTCGACCCTGAATTTCTCGTCAATTTGAGCTCGAGCTTGTGAGTTGGTTTGATCTATCTTGGCTTCCAATCCATCCAATCGTCTCATGAGATGCTGCACGGCACGATCAAGGTTCTCTACTTTCCTCAGCTTGTTTTCCAACGTAGCCAGGATGACCTCCGCCATTTCAACTCTTGAGCTGCTGAGATTTTCATCTGGAGTAATGTGTAATTTCCTGCAATAGAGAACAAAATGGTGTGTGTAAGGCGCCATAGGTATGGTATTCAGTATTCCTTGGTGCTTGCTTGGGTCCCAAGTTTTATTGCATCTCTTCTCCATGGCCTCTCAAAGTTGCAAAATTGTGGAAGTGATTAACTTCGTTCGTTCGTTGGCAAGAGAAAGAAACGTTCATGGCAGTCATTTTCCATCAAAAAAACGAGGCGTCCCCCGTGTTAGCCATCCGGTTTCGCTTTTAAGACGGGAATAACATTGTAAATCAGCAAATGGTAGTCATTTCGTTCCTTTGAAGTTACTTAAAAGACCAAGTAATTTGACATGAACGGCAGGCAGCTCTAGTGAAACATGGGTCGGATCATGGTCGGATTCATGGTCGAATCGCCATCTCTTGGTGCCGAGCTAGTAAGTGAATGAAAGAAAGAGAGACTATCAAGTTGATTTCGACTCATTTCTTTGGCATCCAGTGGATTTTCTTTTTTGGAGATCGCCTCATCACTGAGGCCCAGAGAATAAATTTGAATTCCCATCAAATGAAATTTGTCTCGGCATGTCCAAAATGAATGGCCATCCCCCCGCAGTGACCGTGCATTTGAGGTGGATGTAGTAGTTTTCCCTGAAAAACGAGCCTTATTTGCCTAAGTAGTCAAAAGTAAAACTGCAACCCACCGCATCACCTCCTAAAATTATTGAGAGAAACTTATTTCAATCGCCACTTCCATGTCAATTTTCTACAAACTCGACTACAACGAATCTCATCCAGTGAGTGGCTATTATATTACCCTTCAGAAGGAAGGCATGAATTTTTGAAGTTCATTCTACATAGACTAGGTGGGAAATATTTCGCTTTACCACTTTCAATGAGTCTCATCATTGGACGGAATGCTCGATTAGTTTATCCTTATTTGGTAAGTAATTAGTGCCAGTGGCGAATTGATTCGAGACCCGTCTCGAGGAGAAAATCATGCCTACTAAAGGTAAGTCAAGGTTAGGGGTATGCATCAGTGAGTCAGAAAAAGAATGTGCTTTATGTTTCCAATTGAAACAGGTCAATGATTCTCTAACCTTCATTAGAAACTATAAATGACCTGGGCCTTATTTGGAGATGAATCCCCCCATTCCAAGGAAAAAAAGTCTTCCCTTTGGAGCCCAAGTTAAAAAAAGGAGGTACTCATGTTGTACGTGACGAAAACTGTTTTTTAACTCTAGGATACGGGATGATCTTTTATAGTTCTGATTCAAGTTTCACTTAACTTAGGGTGATTTCAAATCATCACAAATGGGCAATGATGTGGCAGTTTTCAGCCTATCCTTCACTCGAGGTTATGTCTTTTTTAATCTGACCAAATTTGATTCAAACTTCCACACACAGGATTGGCCGTTTGAAGTTGCCTTGAAAACCCTATGCATAAACCAAAGTGTCTTATATATTTTAAACGAAAATAATCTTACTCAAGTTCAGAAATTTTTCTACCTTCTTGTGGGCCTTCAAGAAAAAAAAAACAAGTATTCATGGCCATTTAACGTCTTTTGATGTCATGCAGAGTTAAGAATCTTTTCTGAGAGGAGGTTAGTAGCCTCGTCCACCTCTCTTCTTCTGGAAAGAACATAGTATTGGCAGGAAGTTGAGTTGGCCCTTCGCGGCTTTAATGCCGACTGGTAAATTGTCGTTTCATCACAAAGCTTCACTTGCACTAAACAGGGGGAAATCCGTAGTCACTTGTTTATTTTAACTCTGAGCTGATCATTGGCACTCCTCGGACCGATTGTTCCTATGGATTCATTTTTCCAAGGTTGCAAACTGAGCACAACGCTCGACGCTCTCAAGATCGTCATTATGGCCAGTCACCGTAGATTCGGACAAGCCATTTCTAGCCCTCGGTACTCTTTCTGATTTTCCGACCAATCATGGTCAGTCATTTCTGAATACCATACATACAGCTTTGGTTCCAAAATGTTAATCGTGGAAGATGTATGCAAAAATCTGAAATTTATTGTCAGATTAACCAACATGGTACCTGAACAGTTACTAAGTGTGTTTTAGCTTTTTTGTCCAAGTAAAGACCTTTGACCTTTTACGTCTGACACGTCTGAAATCTTGTTTTAAAGGACTCTGTATAATTATTCTTGACCAACCATTGACTATTAGAAAAAAGTATCCTTGCGCCTTCCTGACATCAAATAGTGTCTCAAACGTCTTGAGAAGTTTGTTGAAACATTTGTAAAGTCAATAAAAACCAAAGTACAACTGAGGACTATTTTTGCAACAAGTTGACGTTTACCTCATTGCAGAAAGGGTTTTTTTCCTTTTTTTCTTGATTTACAGTAGATTGTCAATGCTGAAGATGATATTGACACATGTGGATGGGTCTGAAGTTTGGGCAACATGTAATTAGTTCTTGTTTGGTTCCTGGACAATTTAGGTGTCAGAACCATGAAAAATGTCCACAATTCATTGCGCTATACTGAGGTCATTCAAGATTAAAAACTCCTCCTCAATTCAAGTGAATAAAAATTTCTGAGATGAATGTGCCAATTACAAGGTTCCCCTTAATCATGGATGGGTTCATAAATATGAATTCGACGATTGACCCTTCAAGTGGTCGGTGTGAATTTATGTCAATCAACGCAATTAATCATCCAGTAGCGAGTAAAAAAAATATCTGGAACAATGGATGGCTGCCCGAATAATTGTATTAAGGCCTAAGCTCTATTCACATTCAGCATGAATCGTGAAAAATTGAAAAATGACTTCTCCGTGAGTTTGGGCTCAATATCCATTATCAACGTGGATGCTTATTCGTTTTCAAACCTTGAAAAAGAAATTATTACAATGCTCTACACGAGGCTTGCTTAGCCCACACTTTGGTTTTGGTAATAAAGAATTTCAATAAATTATATTTAAAAAAATCTCTGTAAGTTAGAAACCTTGTTCTGGAGAGCTCAACAAATGTTGATTCTCCGTATTTTAAACATTAATGTGTTACATATTTACCTAGATTTTAAGGTGTTGGTTTTATCAAATACGCTTATATCTCGAAATCAAATCAGTTTAACAGGAATCGCAAATTATTGAAGAAGTGGCAAAAAACCTTTCTTCAGCCACTCGAAGCTCGTTCATGCATTGCCAACCAAAGCCTCGGAAGGCACTTTAACCTTGATTTGATAAGTAGGAAAGGAACTTGTCAAATATTCTTACGGACTTGTTTGATGGCCACAGGAAGCCGCTTTCTCCTTTCAAGGGCTCAAATTTTTAAAACGAATCGGCAAGAACGATAATGAAAAATACAGCTAAAAAGCAACGGAAAAGGTAATTCCAATAGGTTCAGCCTGATTTTATACCCCAATCAAAGTAAAGAGCTTGAGTCCCATATTGCATGACAGCTCCATCTAAGACCCCTTGTCAATTTGTTGTTACGAGTACAATGGTGCTCACTTATTTCAATGTTTCGTATTTGTTCTGACAAATCTTTTTACTAAGTAGAATTTTGCAGAGAAGAAGAATTCTTGGACATATATGGGGAATAATTGAGGCACAAAGGTTGAGCACAAATGTTTACGCATT
>NC_081449.1:10179220-10185989 GCF_007210705.1 Tigriopus californicus | reverse complement strand
ATATGGGGAATAATTGAGGCACAAAGTTTGAGCACAAATGTTTACACAATTGAAAATCTGTATCGATTTTTGTAACCATTGTGGTCGTTGATGTAACCAAGTTAATCAAGGATGAATCAAATCGAATTTATCACGATTTTGGCGCCTCGACCAAAATTAATTCGGGCTGCTCGGTTTTTCCGAAATGCGTGTTAATCAAGCCATTCTCCGCCATGAGGTGGCTCTTTTTGACGATGAGGATGATGATGATAGTAGAGACAACGATAATATTGTGTGAGACTGAGAATGTAATTATTCCCATCAGACACGTTTGACTCATTCGAAACAACGGCCATTCGTTCACCGTGAATAACTCAATAATGCTCGAGACATGTAAAAGGAACAGACCAGCATGACAAGATAATTTCTTCCAAAATGCGCGACAAGTTTCAAACAAAAAAGTGACCCCTTTCTTTAGACAGGTCACAATTGGCTCGTCGACGATGGCATTGTTAGATGACTTTGTACCATGTCTTTGAACATATTGAGCCAAAAGGCGAAGTTCACTAATATCGATATTCACAATGGGAACAGATCTATGCAACTGGTTTCACGCAGTTCTAGAAACAAAGGTGCTTATTGCATGAGGCACTTGAGAGTGACTTGGCAAACATGACAAACTGAAAACCCGATAGTGTGATTGATGTGATACGTCAAAAAATCTCTCTCATCTGTGACAGCTCTGTGAATTTCTGGGCAGACAGTTCCTCAAGTTTGCATTTGATTATTTGAACTTGCAAGACGATCATTTGTTCTAGTTTGTTAGCCCCTTCATTCTCACTGACCATGATCTGTTTAAATTGAATAGAAGAGCAAGAAATTCGTACGTACATTCTTTCTCTCACATGATTATTTGGAGGTGAATGTGAAGAATAATAGCCGAAAGAGAGTTAGAATCACGAATGGAAAAAGACTGATCTGATATTCAGTCTAAGCGAGCGAGTGAGTGTTTGTCAGAAAAGATGTGTCCATGAACGGCTGTCACCCAAACTGATGGCCAAGAAGTCGATGTAGCAATCACCACAAAATATGATGATCCCTCCTTCCATTGACGATAGTAGAGATCATCACCCCTATTCACCTCAGACGAGTTTGGCTAATGTCTAGAAGAACTACCTACCGCGTAGGTTCGAGGGAAATGCTCAAGACGAAGATGGTTGTTACCCACCTATTGAGAGAATGGCAAAGAAGAAGAAAACTAGAGGAGAGGGAGGGGGGGGGGTGAAGAAGAGAGAGAAAAGAAGAAGAAGAAGGATGGCGGAAAAGATGGTTGGTTAGCTGTAATGATGATGTCTCTTTCCCAAACTGTGCAACTGAAGAAGGTGCGCTTGAAATGTTACCCAAGTGGGAGTCGTGAAATCCAGGAAATTTCAAAAACACTCATCTCTCTTAATGTGGGGAGCAAAGCGGGGCAGATTTTGACATTGTACGTCGTCTCAAACCCGGGTGGTATTTTGGCCCATATGGATTACGGTTCATTTCACTCAAGAGCAGAGCGCTCCACTGCTCACTCCATAGGCTTGTCGAGTGTCACGGCTAATAATTGATATTTGGCCTGGCTTTCGTTCAATTTCCTTCCGCCAGTTTTGACAGGAGTGTAATCGAGAATGTTGTTGTAATCCCTCCATCCAATACCTTGCCAGAAGAACCTCACCAATGATTTATAATCGACTTCTGACCAAAACCCGCCCACATGACATGACCTTCGGGACTTGGTCTTGACCCCTCTATTTGAACAATCGCTCATCGGTACTTGTCATAATAGGAGGACACACCCTCGATCGCTTCTAATGTTTCAATCTTCGGCATTTGTGATATAGCATGATCGATCCTTGTAAGCATTTCAAGGTTTTCCCTGAATTGCCAACTCCGACGAGATCTCATTAGCATCATGCTTATGCTACCTAAGTTGACTGTAAGTACATTTGTTTGAGCTGATCTGGAAGTGATTGGTTCAAGTTCTCAATTGGCATCGGGCCCCGGCCAGTCAAGCCCATGATCCTCCGTTTTCAACAGCACATTGAACGGTATTTTTATTTATTCATGATCCGTAAAAGGCGTCTCCTATTCATGACATCAAGCTTAATGGAGGGTGGAGCAAGTTTGTGAAATTATGAATTTGTTTGAGATCATTCGTGAATCAAGACATGTCGCGCCCAATGACAAAAAGATCCCGTTTCGTTTTGGAGTTGCTTTATATATGGGGATCTTCCTTCTTTTTAGAGAGATGAACGGCCAACAAGTCTCTATCACAAAGGTCTTTTTTGTCAAATCAGTTATTCGCTGTTTGCGGTCCCAAGTTAAAATCGTAGAGTTCGTTTACTGATGTGTCACGGTATGGGAAATTAGCGACGCGTTTTGTTTTGAGCACGACTTTGGGCCTCTCACTTACTCGGACGAAAAGTGTAATGACGAAATCAGCCATTGCTTTTTTGCTCAACGTCTATCTAGGTAGTCTTGTACAGTATCTCACGATGACTTCACTGCCTGATCTCGGTGCGGGGTTTTGTGGCAATTTCCTGTCTCAAAGTGAGAAATTTATGCCCCCCCCCAACAAGTCAAAAATTGCGAGAAAAGAGGATGTGATCGTTGTCTATCTTGCTGAAACCCTTTTGACAAAACACACCCGTCGAAGTCTCTCTTTTAACATTCTTAACATTAAAGATCCTCGATGTGTGTCAAACTTTAATTCAATAGAAACACTCACCATGAGAAGGCCTCTTATGAAAAGTGTCTTGACACATACAAGTATAATCATTCATCCTAACTTGCTTTGTTTTGGTGGTTTTTCCTCAATGAAGGTCCATGCTCAGTAATATTCGGTTTGTTGGTGGCTGCTCAGCAGGGTTTGAAACAAACGATAGGACTCGTTTAAACTCAAGAGAGGTCATACCTTAAGAGCACGTCCCAGCCCAAACGTACCCACACTCACAAACATACTTGAAGTTGGGAAATTAATTGGGCAATTCTTTGAATGCTTATTTGGTGGTACATTCAAGTACTCAAGGCTCATATGTATACGCTCATTCGTCCCTAAAACCGAGCGCTGAAAACGTCCTTGCCCTCCTTTATTTTGTTTGAATAGCCTTGACAAAATGACGTGTTTGGGTCGAAAAGTCGTGTTGGCCTTAAAGTCTCCGAAAAAGGTTATTTTCGTGGCGTGGCTCGTGTTTTCCTCTTGCTTGTGACTTTTTCTTGCTCCGTTATTAGACACCTCTAATCTATGGAACAATCTTAGAACCGTCTTCATGCATCTTTCGTGCATATGATGCTCGTACTCGTCGTCCCTCTCCAGCGTCGCTATCTTCCAGAGCATTGTTTGCCTCAGTTATTTGCCTGATAAGAAAGTGCTCACGATTTAACATCAAAGACACACCAAACCATCTTTTCTCGACCCCTCTTTCACCTTCTATTTTTGGCTGCCTGAGTGGGAATTTCTCTAGTACCTAGTGGAGCTGGGCTAACTAACCAATGAGACTGCTGTTTGAGCTAATTCCATAAAAGCTATGAACAACGTGATTGAACTCAGAGCATTAGAGGCACGGTTCTCATCGTTTTATCTGTCTCCGGTCTCTGATCGTTTTGGGTGGGCCTTGCCGACTATCGGTTCATGTAGGTGCTTTATGGGAATATCGTGGAACTGGGAGAAATTTGTTTGAACCTACCCAGAAATGGCATCCATTCTCAGAATGAATCAATTCTCCTGAAAACTGAACACGAAACTATCAACGTACGAGAATATTCAGAGAACCATTGGAAAGTATGTCTAAACGATCCAGTCGACTAGCCACTAGTAAGCCAAATACTAGACTGATGTTTCAAACCTGTCGCCATGAATGAACATTTAAGTCAGCCAAGTGAAATGGCATTGGCATTGAATCCAACGCATAAAGTTCGAAAGTAACTCATTCACCTTTACAAACGTCAGGCCGCAACTGATTGAAGCTCATTAACATCTCCAAGTGTGGCTTGCTCCATTTCAAAGTGCTATTTGAGCGGGCGCGCACCATCCGTCCACATATGTAATGAATGTAATGGCAAAGGACGTTTCTCCTGTTCATACAGCTAATTCATCTCACCTAAAGAGCCGAAAGGTTCCTCGTTGGCTCATACGAAGCTCGTATGATGAAGCCCCTTTTTATGCTCGGCCCTATTTGAACATCGAATATGCTAACGCGATGCGAGCAAAATGTCAAGATGGTGAAATTACGCTTCTCCGCAAACTTACTGTACATATACGAAACACTACGATGACGATTATACCAATTTCTTTGAATGTAAATTAGCCCTTGATTGTTTTGGTATGTGTCTTTTTGCAAGTCTTTACACTCAGGCTTCTCATTTAAAGGCTAATTTGAATTCTTCCATTGGCATTCTTCAACCACACTGTCGAGTTTAACTAAGCCATTCGAAGTAATTGAATGTGAATACATGACACAACTAACGGATAAACAAAAGAGTTGGATCTTTTGATAAGCATCACTTCAGTCAGAAAGTTTCCACCCTATGAGAATTGAAAAACTCTGAAACCAGTGGGACATTATTCCCCCAAATGCAGTTAGCCTTTAAACGGAAGGTAAACCTAGGGATCATGATGAAGCATGGCTACGGTTCCAAGATGATTTTCCTATCATGTATTCAAAACGGATCGCTGAACAATGCAAGCCAAACGCCAAATTCTTTCTCCCAGACCCTGAATATGCGCATTGCAAGGTATGAGCCCAAGGATCGAACTAAACACGCCATACTAGAGATGAATTAGACAGACCCCCTTCTTTGTTTGGATTTAGGCACAAGAAAAGGGAAGATGAAAAAAAGGTATTTCCTTGATAAGGAGCAGAAATGATTAACTCAAATCGAAGGAAAGTTGAGGCTCTACCCGATAGGCACAATTAGGACCGATGTATGTAATTGGAGGGGAAGCGCTTCATCAAAGGTGCTTATTGTCGAGACAAACACTTTGATAAGCCGTCATCATTTTGAAATTGAAAGGAGATTTGCCTCTAGGCTATCATTTAGAATCAAATTAGCCTCCCTTGGGTCATATTACGAAGCCGACATTGATGGACGTGATAGTGAAGGACAAGCAAGTTGTCCTTCAAAAGTAAGTGGCATTTTTGGTTCTTAGTCTTGGTAAGGACAATTTGCGTATCTAGTCAAGTTTTCTCCAAGACATGCTCATCTTTGACTTTGACACCTGTCGATCATTTATTTTTGCATGGGTGTTCTCAATGTCATTGAAGACCTTTCTGTCATGCTATAAGACAATACAGGGTGGAAGGTAGATTCAAATAATAATTGAAAGTAACATATTCATAACAAGGGCTCATTGGAATACGTTATTAATGGCATGCGTATTAAAGATAACTGATCCATTTGCATAGAAAATATTTTTGGAAATCGATTAGATGTTGAATCTTTGCCGGAGTTCTCACTCTTATCTGTAGGGTTAGAGAATTGAGCCACCTCAGCTTGTTACACTCCCTTGTAAATATTGCTTTCCGTCTGAAAACTTGAAGAAAAAGATCCAAAAAATGCCAAGTTTGTCAACTTTCGTTTTGAGATTTGCCTTAGGACCTCGGTTGAAGACGGTCCATTATGAGCTTAAGGAATGTGTTATGCGAAGTGTGAATAGTGGTCAAGAATCCAATGAATACGAGGGTCAAGATGAACAAAATACAGTATGTCACACATGCGTTTGTGCTTTCAGGTACTTACCTATTTCTACTGATGAAAGAATCAATTCTTGGCCTAGTGGCTTTTGCTTGAACTAGAACAAAACTTTGAAGAAGACACACAAGACTGATTGCAATTTTCACCATTCCAAGCTTAGTCTTTGATGTTGCCTTTGTCTTTGCTACAATGCGTTTGGACAGCATCGTTCACAATGGCCCTTGCAAAGATATTTTAGATCCTTCCGTGACTTTGACCACCTTTGGGATTTGCATTTGTCCCCTTGCGCACGAGATCTGAGTCGTTCTAGTGGTGTTTCATTACTGATCCATAGGCCTCCCAAAACACGAGATGATCTAGAGCCAAAATGCAAAAGGGAGCTCTTCGCCTTGCCTTGAACATGTGTTTTCTCACAGTTGAAAAAATGCTCGGCGGTAGTAGCTTGAACATTATGCCGATGCATGTTGGTTGAAGTTATACCACCTCGTCGTCTTTTGAGACCGTCGTGTCCGTATTCTTGTGTTTAGTGCGAAGAATTCAAAATCTTCAGATTCCTGACTGACGAATGGATCTTATGGGGAAGCTGCCGAGCGCCTGCCCCATTGACTCAGTCTTCGGAAGCGCGAGGAACAAGACTCCAAAGGCAAGGAAGGACGGGCAATCACCAAAGAGCGTTTCTTTTCACTTCTAACCGCCTGAATGAGATTCAGCTTAAGACAATTTCGCCAATTCCTTATTGAAAAAGAAATGGCACAAAACGCGATGTGATACGTATCTCTTCAGTTGATGAATTCCTAACAAACGTAAATTGAGGCTAAGTTAGAGAGAGTTAATATCAGAATTATGGATTGATTTAAGCTCATTCAAATCTTGTTTCTTCTTGGCAGATATGGAAAGTGGCCTCAAAGATTACGTTGGCTTCAAAAACTCAATGTTTTGAGAAGGTTTCTTGGGTTAGCTGCCGTTTTTGTTCAACAAGTCGATGAAACGAATAGCTTTTTGCTCAATTGCACCACTCCTACCAATTAAAAGCTTTGGATATTTTTATGCAAGTAGC
>NC_081449.1:10178095-10179169 GCF_007210705.1 Tigriopus californicus | reverse complement strand
AAAACCGAGATGGAAACGAGTGATAAATGGGAGATCTAAGACATAGAAACCAGCGAGTTAGAGGAAAATATTATACAATAATGATTGTGAGACAAATAGCGAATAATTGGAATACCGTGACACCCCGGAGTTTCCAGAGAAATAGCTCTGTGTTGGATGATCATTTTGAACACTCAACATGCCCTTTGGACCGAACACCTCGAGACGTTGATCATAGCCGTACGAAGCAAAGCGACAAAGGTCAATGACAGCCATGGTTCCTGTGTATCAAACAGTAGAGGAAATGGCAGCAGTATTATCTAGAAATCTCATCAAGTCAAACAATACCGCTCTCAAACTTCATTGTTATAACGACATTGTCAAAGTCATTAATGTTCCTTATTTCGGGTATCGTGGCGTTAGCAATGGAATGAACCTCGATGGGATACTCTCCCAAGATCCAAGTCACCAGATCAATGTCATGCACGGCGCAATCATGAAAGATTCCGCCAGACGTCTTCAAGTATTCCAAAGTTGGCAATGGAGAATCACGACTTGTGGTTTTAATAAGCAAGACCTGTCCGACATCTCCTGAGAATCGATTGAAATTTTTCACGGAACTTATAGAATGGCTATTCTCTCAACCTTTCTGGTTACTCTTGGAGCTTACCTGTCCTTGTTCGCTCATACACTTCCCTGAACGAAGGATCGAAACGTCGATTAAAAGCGCAAAAGAGTGGTTGTCCGGCTTTTTGGGCTGTTTCATAGCATCGTCGAGTGCCTTCTCGGTCTTCCGATATTGGTTTCTCACAGAAAACCGCTTTATTGCCCAAGAGACTTTGCAGAACCAAATTTTCATGAGTGAATGTTGGCGTGGCAATGAGTGTTGCATCGACTTCGGAGCTTTCAAATACTGCTTTCGAATCCTGAAAAAGCATTTATCGTAAACTAGGCCTATAAATCAAAGTAGAGGGACAAAGAGTTGGTGTGTCTTTGATCTTTCACCTGCGGCTCGATGAATTGAACGTCCCCCAATCCCCATTTGGCGCGGAATGAATCCCATTTGGTCTTATCAGCTTCCACGATGTATTTCAG
>NC_081449.1:10176511-10178059 GCF_007210705.1 Tigriopus californicus | reverse complement strand
ATAATAAGACATAATTCAAGCTTACTGAGTATATCTGAAGTCTGTTGAATGGTGATGGCGCGTGCGAATGCCGACAAAAGGCGATTCGTCTTGAAATTTTAGAGTTGCCATGAAGACGGGAAGAGGTATTTTTCGACGCTTCTTTAGATCGACAGAAACTGAAACTTGTCGCTCGGAAATTGTTCTGACTTCTTGAAAATCTGGAACATGGACCGGTTTGATTAGATGTTAGTTTACACAGGATTAGACAACACATGTCAGCCATAGCCAGTTGCTGCTTTTTATTGCTCGTCTGCTTTGACCACCAGCATTTGCTTTGACTTGTCTCAGTTTTGACATGTGATTCTTGAAACATCTATTTCGGTTCTGGATGTACGATATGTCAGGAGAGGATCAACTCCACCTGTCATAGTTCGCAGGCATGTAAATAGTGTGTTAGTCAGCAAAGTCCAAAGGGCTTGATTTGTCAGGGCACGCCTCATCTGGTATGTCACACGCATGTGCTGTACCTGTACGAGTACGTATCTCCTAATGGTTAAGACTGAAGTGCCATGCAATTTGGTAGCATTTCATTTCTGAGCACGAAACCAGAGGGTGGGGTCTCCTTATCTTGGGTGTGGATTATTGTAAAGCAAATCAGCCACGTGATTTCCGAAAGAACCATGATTTATGAAAAGGTTGTACTGAGGTGGCCAATTGATGATTGGGCTGTAACATGGACGCTGTTGGAAAATGATGTAATGTGTGTTTCGAGGAAACCGACGAATCCCGCGACTCAATGGCGTTCATGGTCATGAAGAAAGAAAAGGAAGATTATGTGTGAGACAAAGACATCGATTGTAAAGTCAGCGGTAAGGCTCTTAAACTTCCGGAAAATTGGCAGCAAAGCATCTCAGACCTCCGATCATTCAGAAAGGGATATTACGCACCCTGTGCGGGAAACTAACGAGCAAGAAAACTGATTCCTCACTGCCCTATCAATTCTGGGAACTAAAGAACTACAGAGAACAGTTGAGCCTTCTAAACCCAGAAAACGATTACTTTTATTTTCATTTCGGATAGGTACATTACTGCCCATAATGCTTATCTATTTTACATAGTTTTTCTATTATATACTACAAATAATCTGTCAATCTCAAGCAGTTTTGAGCTCCCCAAAGAGCGACCATTAGAGAAAAAGTCAAAAGAATTGACCCGTCAAACTAGCTTGACCATAGCTTTGGACACGCTTCATACAACTTGAGGTGTCTGTTTGATGGAAGAAGTGAACCTCTGCTCTTTTTCTAATTGTTTATGAAATATCCTTGGACGTGGCGTTTATATTTAATATCTGATAGCGTGTTCAGGCATCTTGTTCTTAGATTTTAAATCTCATAGTGAAATTGTTTGCAACATTAGAAAGAATATCAAAAATCAAAGACACTTTTTGCTAATACACGTGCGTAATTGATTGTTTACATTCAATACCTGTCTTTATTTGATTGTTACCCCTTTTTCATGCCTTGTGCCTTTTGATGCAGATTTGATAAACCTGCTTCATGAAAAACC
>NC_081449.1:10093287-10175487 GCF_007210705.1 Tigriopus californicus | reverse complement strand
CAAAAGGTTTTGGTGGTTCAAAAGCATTGCAAATTCACAACTCTTTTAGCTTGATTGCTAAAGAAAATAAAAACGATTTCGTCACCAAGTTTTGACCCTTATTTTGAGCAGTTGATATTGACAGAAATCAGAAGGCAAAAGTTAATACTTTTTGTCCCCACAGATCCGTTTTGCAAATAAATGTAACTAAAAGCATGTTTTAATCAGGTTGGTGACAACATCAATTAAAGGCACTTTTTTTGAGAAATTTGGCAATTGAGTTGAAATACGTGCGATTTTGCATTGCTTTGGGACTTTTGAGACATCCTGTAGATGTAAGGAGGATGTCTACCAACTCGACCTACTGTACGAGAACCTTTGAGAGTTAGCTGAGACACTGAGCTTATACTACATTGCTTGCCTGACTGACCTTTGAACAATGACCAATCTTCTTTTCTACTAGCGGTCGATTTGGTGAAGTTTTGGTTGAGTTGGATTTTAAGTCGGCCAGGGTTGTCAATGGCAATAGTGTATAAAGTAAAGTAGTCATTACACGACTCGTAAAACATTGATAGTACGTACCTTCAATTGTGTAGGCGGAGACATGCTGAATGCCCAATTCGAGTAATTCGAGTATCGTTTAAGGTGTTGCCTTTTCGAGCCATTATATTAGATTTGACTTGATTTATTTTGTCTGATTGTCCTGCATGGGGTCATCTTACAAGTTTTTAAATGTAGCACACATTGAATAATAATCTTGAATGGAGGAAGGAATTTAAAAAAAATCGTTTGAGACGATGAGGATATTTAGTGTGCATTAAGTTTGAGTCTTAGTGATTACAGAATAGCCTCTAATCAATTTCAAATGACACAATTGACTAGAATTGGAGGGAAAAGGGAAAGAGAGAAATTTTGAAAATAAAGAGTTTATTGCCGAATGCGAAGAAAAGATGGGCGGGATTGAGCAACTTCTGTGTCGACCTCCACCGTTAATAAATATTGGACCAGAGCCAAGAAACCGAGTAGATCCGCCAATATCTCTTGATTATTTCAAGATAAAGCACAGTAAGATGTTGCTAATTTGTCCTTGGCCTGCTAGTATGGCAACGCATGCCCAGACTTAGTGCATTCCAACGAGTCCTTGAATTTGACCCAAACAATAAATATCAAGCCCCTCCTTGGAAAAGATCAGTTTCACGAGACTTTCAGAGACCACCCTCTCTGGCCTGAATGAAGCAAAATTCATCTTGCTTCTAAAGTACCAGCTGTCTTTGAATATATTTGGGCATGCATTGAAAGATATGGGAGGCCAATGTTCCCGAATAGGACACATCATTGTAATATATAGTTTGATAGTCTTTCCTTAAAGGGTGAAGAATTTCCAGACCATGTCATACAATGCAAACTTGACACCTGAAAATGAAGATTGAAACTTGTGCATGTTTAACCTGTTATGATCGTAGAAGCCCAATGTTCCCAACGAGTTTGTCTTTTTCCCATTTCTGACAATGGATAACTAAATCCAAAAGAAAGAGCATGCTGCCCAATTGAATGGCGCTTAAATGAAAAGCGTTTATTCGTTTTGTCAAGTTATTGGATTTTATGACAATTGCTTTGCCGCCACTTGAGCTCTTAGTCTCTTTGTTGCAAACAATGAACTATAGCCCATTAAGCTCTGTTTATGGCCCAAAAAAGGGGATCGATCAAGGGCATGCGTACAACTGCTTAAAGGTTCTTGAGTTGTGCACATCTAACTTGTAACAAAGTCAATTTACCACCTCTGTTAGTAGTAGCTTTCTGCTGATTTCACAGAAAGCCCTGATTCGCCCCTTATAATCTAGAGGTCTATAGGTCCTAAAATGGATGGATGGAAGAATAGAAGAATGGATGGAAGTAATTATGTTCCACAACTACTTTGGCTTGTCATCTTCAAAAACAAGCCACTTCTCGGACACGATGTCGTTATGAATGCGATGTGAGAAGTTGTTGATTTAAAACGGATTCTGAGTTGCACACTGTATTTCATTTTACTACGAATGAGGAAGGTTCGCCTACTTTTGTTATTGGTACATTCTTGGCCATATTTTTGAATTGTTCCCAAGAGTTAGATGTAAAAACCAGTAAAAGACGATATATCGATCCTCTGATGTCGGAAACAGAATATCTGTCGATGCCAAAGTTCATTGGCCGAAACAAATGGAAAGGAACGGTGTTTTTTCAGATTCAACTCATGCTCAATCTTGACAATTATTGAAGACGTCCAATATTCAAAACCTATCCATCATAGTCCTGTATTGACTTTGGGTGTTTAATTATGCGTTGCCAAAAGCTCTATCTACCCCTCGATGACAAAAGATGTATGAGCGAGGGGGAAGGACTTGTTTCCTTGACAAGGATCTTTTCGTCCCTGTAATGCTTTTGGTTCAAGGCTCGTTCTTTATGCTTGACCGTTTTCGTTTGAGATGATTTGGAACCAAGATTAAAATCAGGAAGTCGATTGCGGGACAAGCTTTTAGAATTCATTAATTTTGGCTTGATGACAGTCAACATGTCGTGGTCGTTGGATCATTGCGGTGAAGGAGGAGGCTCCACCTGATATTGATGTCTCCTTATTTGATGTCTACATATGTACAGTGCACACAATTGGACTGAGCAAGACGGGTCTTGTGTTCGATCCCGATTAGGGTTGGGGTGAAGACTATAGAGATCGATCCACTTTTCAATGAATAGTCCTGTCGCAGAATGAGTAATCAAGTTCTTTTGAGCTTCTCCAAATTCCACAATTTTCAATGGCTTCATGGCAGGCAGGCAGAGCTCTCTTTTTGTACATAACCAATTAATGTGGGTTGTCACGGGATTGAGTCATCTTCCTTGAGCAGATTCAGACACAACCTCCCATTGTTATCAGTTAGGATCACACACCATATAAAAAGGTCGCTTCTTCCCAGCTTGTCATCGCAGCTTCTCCGCCCACGTGCGTTAGATTTGTGCTGACACGCCCTCTGTGAACAAATCTGTACACCGGGATTGTCCGACGCCTGCAAATGAGACTTCATTTCAATTAGCACTGGGTACGAAATGCAAACAACCCTAGGAGCCTATTGGCCTCCAGTCAAAGCAGGATCGAACTTTGAGGAGAACGAGGAGGAGAGTGGCTAAGGCGTGAAGAATCCACTACATATCCTTTCTCACCGCAAATGGTTATCTAACTTTGAGGAACAACCGAAAGTGTTTATTGACTTGGCGGTTTCGAATCTAGCCATTTCCCCATTTCTGGGTAAGGTAGCTGAAGTCGACAAAACATATAGGAACAAGTTACGTCTCTTCGTGTTATTGTTAAGGAGGCCTAGTTAAGGACGGGGAGAGGTAAATGTGTTACTTGACTGGCGGTCGGTGCAATGCCCTCATAGTCATGCTCTTTACCCGAGTTAAAAGAATGCAAATTTTATTCTCAAGTCACAGTTGGAAGAATCTGTAGGGAGATTGTGGCTCGCTGGACGGATGTTGTTAGTCCAATGAGAGGAGCTTTTTACCGTACCAAATATACTTTTTGGTAATGCTGGATTGCCACCCTATGAATACATCGAACCGGCAGATCAACGGTTTAAATTGAGAAGCACCAAATAGGACTGGTCCAAATTGGGTATGGGGAATCAATCGACGTGGATTCGCGCCACGTTCGCCTGCAATTCTTCGTGGGAGAAGAGAAGTATTTTGACGTCAGGGAACAAGGACATATGCATTCACTACAGACAGACAGGAATACCAGATGTACCTTGCATTGTACTACCTATGATTTTAACTGCAAGCTAGTACGTACCAGATTGACCGAGTGAGTAGCTTATCATGTTGATTAACATTTCTTTTATCCAGTCCAGCTATCCCAGCCAAAAATAGAATTAGGAATGTTGTTGGGTTGGGAGAATTGATAACACGGACAGACAGGGACCGATTCTCATTGTTCGGTCCAGGTTATATGAGTGACTTGTGACAACATAAGTGAATTCATGCGCAAAGTTTTGAGCATTCCATTTCCACTTAGTGCTTGATAATCATGAAAACACATTATCTTGGGTTGATGGATGACTCTCTGGTTGAGAAGGAGCCAACCACTAACTCCTTCTGGACAAACGTTGGCACTGTGTTCGGAATGAATGGCAATTTACAAGTGTACGAATATCGGAGAACAAGCAAGACCTTTGTGCAACTCATCCTAGGAGAGCAAGTAGACGATGACTCACTTGACTATAATCATATGTAGAGTCAACATTCGTCAGACTTTTTTGCCTTATTACTGCCTGGCGTTTAAGGCAGAATCCCGCTGAACTCTAGAATAATTGCATAACATTCACTCACTTTGCCAAAAGTGTCAAATGAGGAATGTATGTCTTCAGGTGTTGTCGCATATTTGCGTGACTTTTACTTTTAATAAGCCCGGCTTAGCATGCCTGGGTCCGACGATCCTATTTGTGAACTAGGTTACAAGGCCACGACCTAGCCCCTCCCAGAGAGTGTGTTATACCAAGTCTGACACGAGATTGGGGTCTTACCAGACCAAAACCTACAAACCCTTCGGCCTTCTAGACGGGCTGAACGAGGCTCGACCGTCGACCCGGTGTAATCCATCCATCGCATGTTTTAGACTGCTGGGAGTGGGTTGGTGGGTGAGGAACGAGGCAACCTTCTCCGTCGAATTTTGCCCACCCTTAGAAGTCAAGTCTGTTTCGGGTGTGGGTGCCCTTCTCCCTTTTCCTCTCTGCCTCTTTCTCTCTCTTTGGTTAAAGTCTGTGTTGGTTCTGTTTGGTGTGCCGTGGTCCTTGCTGGGGAACATGTGGATGTTTGAAGGACTAGGAGAGACTGAATGCTACCAGAGTTGCTGGCCCACCCAGTTCGCTCCAGTCCAGTTCCCTGGGCAGAGAAAGAGTGAAATAAGTCTGAACCTTTCTACCATTAAGGAGATAACATGGGGAGGAGGGAGTTCTGTAAGGAGGCCTGGCCTGGCCTTTTGTGGCTCCTGTAATGCTTGGGGCCCGGAGTTCCCTTACGAGAGGAAGGCAATGAGCTTCATGCTTTTTCGTAATACTAGGAGAGCTGCTCTGAATGAGAAGATAGGGAGGGTGAGCCTCTTTTTTGCCTCCCATCAGGACGAAGGGCAGGAAGATCTTACAAATCTAGTGCCAAAGTTGCATAATGTGGAAGATGATTCGTCGGAGCGAAACTGTGTGGGTGTCTGCCTAACTCGACGGAGTTTTCAAGTCGAGCAAAGTGACTCTGATTAACCATGTTTGATGTGCAAGCTGTGGAACGATGTGGTGATTACATAGAACACGATTGTACCGGCTAGAAACATCGGGCGAATCTGTGTGGTTACTCGGTGAGGCGCATTGTGCAGGATAGACTGCCTCAGTAAATACAGCGAGTTAAAATCAACATTGAATGCACTCCTCCTGTCTCCGGTTCTTGCACATCAACCGCACGAGGCAGCCAAAAATATCTGTCATCTGTCGGTATACTACATCTTGTAGGCCTGGCGATTCTCCGCCAAGCACGCCAGTAGTAATAGCAGCAGCAGCAGCAGCTTCGACGTCGAAATCAGATCGTTGTGGAAAGATTCACACACTCACTCAAGCCCCACATGAGCTCGGGCCTCATCCTATTTATGTGATTTCATTCTTCAAAACCATAAAGAACAGCTGCACACGGGGAACGTCAACGCCAGATCACTCTTTTTTTATCAATATTTCATAACAAAAATTCCCAGAAGACTCCTGCAAGTCTGCATGTCTGCTCCTCTGCCGAAGAATTTGACTTGAAAGAAGCCAGTGAATGAGTGAGTGAGTTCCTGTGTGATTGCTACATTCATTCATGCTTTGCCCGCTTGTATCCCTAATCAAGCGAAGTGTTCATGTGCTCGGCTAAAGAATACGAAAGTGAATGCACTCAATTGTTAGGGAAAAGGTGGAATTGGAACACTATTCAACCCATCATAAACAAACATTGTTCACTCGATGTCGTGATGTTCAAGCCCAAGTGTGCCGTAACAGAAATCGACTTGTCAAGAATGTCATCGCCTCAACAAAAAGGAGTGTGAGAAAGCAATAAAAAGAGAGCGAACTTGCCACCTCTACTTCGAGACCTCCAAGTGAACTCTCATTCGAATACTCATTCTTTGGCGTGTTATCCTACTAGTTTTTCGAGCCAATTCTCAGTTACTCTAAGCTACGAGGCATGAGAACTGTCCACCGTCTCCCGAACCCTGAAGCAGCCCGCAGGAAATGTTTTGCCTTGGATTCTAGCTTTGATGGGGCAATTTTGTAATTTTTCATCCCTAGGGTATTCTTAATTGTATTCATCAATCGGCCGGCAATGTCAACGTAAGAGCTCGATACTAACAAACATTCTGTGGGGCACGTCATCAACGGCTGATCCCGTTTTACACCACCCCAAAAAACTTCCTCCTCGTCTCCTTAGCCCAGTGATTACCCAACAAGAACAGCATTATCTCGACTCGGCTTGTTCCTCCAATGAATCGGAGATGAGTCATCCGGGTGCTTCCTCTTGTACCCTCGTCTTTTAATATGATGTACGTCGATGGAGGCCTCCCTAGCCAATCCAACCACTGAATTTCGGCTCTATTGCCGTGGCCCCATCGCAGCAACATCGGTGTTGCAAGCGCTCAAAAAAATCTTGACCTTCCCGAGGGTCCCGCTGAAAGAGGCGAGCTGGCGAATGTAGTCGTACTTTGGATTTCAGGACACTCCATCTCAAGTCTTCGGATAGAGGCGAGCGTTTTCAACTCGTGTGCGTGTGTGTGTGTATGTGTGTTGGGACTGGTGGATGTGCGAGGACAACTTCAGTAGTGCCTTGAAGTTCTAACATGTGAATGCGGACAAAAATGCAAAGACAACAACAGCAACGAAGACGACGACGATGACGACGACGACGACGACCGCTAGAACCCCTCGAACTGCGACGACAATACGTCCTAAAGAGTTCAAAGGATCAAGAGTCATTGGTGAATTGGCCCATCTGGGACGAATGCGAGAGGAGAGTGCAGGCGAGTGCCCATCATCTACTTGTCTATCCATCCAGTCTTCATTGTTGATCGTCGAGTTTGCGAGTTGTAGTGATTAGAACATTGCCTCAAGATTAGTTCGGACGTATATTCAGCCATTTCGTACGGTCATTTCGGCTGAATAGATCTACTGCAAACAACTGAGAGGCTGAGATTCGACCTTGTACCAGATAAGTCCACTGACACTGATTGTAGTTCGACAGACCATGTTGTGTGTTTGAATTGAAACCAACATCACGTGCTTTCTTGAATTATCTTGGACATCGAAATTAGTCATGGAAAGTGATAATGACTCCAAGAGGATTTCTCCTCTAAGAGGAGATCTAACTCATGAAGAAATTGTGAATCAAACTCGTGTTGTGTGCAACGGCTTAGGCTCATTGCGGGAAGATCACTACACCATCCTCTCGAGAATCCGAGATGAGGTAGAAAATCAAAGAAACACCCCTTCAAAACCACCTCCACCAAGTGATAGAAGAACATCGCCAACTCGTCGCTCAACAAAAATCAACGACAATGAAAAGGTCTTGCAGGCCCGCATATCTAATGTTACCAAATCTCTTGAGAATTTAGAGATCGGGATCGAAGAGTCTCAGGTCATGATCCAACTTTCGGATCATTTCCAACGACTGGAAGCTGACCATGTGATGCTTCGGTTGGAGATGAGCCGGGTACAAGATGAGAACGACTGGCTCCGAGAAGAGCTCTCGGACACCCAAAGAAAAATGCAACAATACATGTTGGAATTGACTGAATTGCAAGAGGAAAAGAAGAAGTGGGAATTCGAAGAGGAGCTCAAGAACATCGGCCAAGAGACCAACGTTCGGCCAATTACCCCGTCCAAGATTCCGGTTGGATCTTGGCGAGTCGAGGAGGAGAAGGATATCAACCGGGCCTTAAACGGGGACCGCAAGACCTCTGAATCCCGCTCAGCCTCGCCTGCTGTGTCTCGCATCCCGGTGGGTGGTTGGAGGAGCAAAGTCTCCGTGTACAAATCTGTGATGGAAAAAGAACAGGTTCGAGTTGACCTGAAGAAGAAGTCCGATAAGAATACTGGGAGTGGCTCCAAGCGCCAGTACTTTAAATTGAATGCCAGTCGATCGAAAATCCCATCCAGATGAAATCAGTAAAGGAGGCATTGGTCGTGAAGAATGGTGAACGTGAACGTGAGAGTGAATATGGATGACTCAGAAAGTCTGAAACCCTAGTCAATAGTTCTGGTCAATAGGAATGACTGCAATTTCTTTAAAGAATTTATACCGGTAAATGAAAGTGAAGCCGATGCGGTTTGTGCTCATCATCATCATCATTGCTTCCCAGGCTGATCAAATTCTCATCGACTTCTCTCTCTCTCTTTCTCTCTCTGTGTCTCCACTCCACTGTCTCCGTCTTCGTTGTCTCCGCCCTCTCGCTTCAACCTCCAGATTTCGATTTCTTCCACGAGGATTGATAATAATATGTTGAACTCTCATTTTAAATACCTGTGTGCTGTGCAATACCTACATACTACACTGAGCCAAATCCAAAGTGAGGATCGTCACTTTTCCGACACACCCTACCGGTGTTGGTTGGTTCATGGTCTTGATGTTCCTTTTTGTCATGGATTGAAGATTCAAGCAACTGAAAGACGATGCTGCTTCCTACTTCCTAATTCAAACACAATGGTGCTTCTCTATTTGCTCGTTTTCGGCGTACTGACTTACTACAACAACAACAACAACAACTACTATTACTACTACTACTACCACTACTACTATAACAACAACAACAACAACTTCTAGCTTCGATTATCATTATCATTATTACAACAACAACAACTGATGCTACAATTTATTCTAGCTCTGCATTACCATTGCTACATGTTCATCCAACATATCATAGTATGTGTTGGAATTGAATTTCCCTTTGTGGTCGGGCTTCCTACCAAATTTAGGCTCTTAAGCCTCATCTCGATGATGATCATCCTAATGCAACAAATCTCGTGAGGAAACCCTCAATTCAGAAACCATTACTACATTCGACATATTGTAGAATACGAACTCCTCGTCGACGACATACCAACGAACCAAACGTGCGGATGCTCGATTTGAGTTTCCTCTATACTTAACCTGGCAAAAAATGCGCTACAGCCCGTTATTATCGGTTTTGAAACGCTAAAATTAACATTTCGAAAACAACTGTTCAGTTTCGATGCTTTTTTGCCTACAGTGTGTTCTTGTCACACCTCAAGACACGAAATCAAACTTCTCTTCTTCTCCCCATGTAATGTACCTTGATCGTTCAAAGCTACCGATATGCCCAAGGTCGATCTGTCAACTTTTGTGCCCAATAAAATGCAAGTGAAATCTGCTCAAGTGAAGACCCCAGCCAGGTTTCGTTTAGATCAGCCAGGAACTGGATCCGCTCAGAGGGAGAAAGATACGAGCGAGTTGAAGTCTCCAACCTCTTATTGTGTTGATCCAAGTGTATTCTTCCACTATTCAAAGTGCCTTGATGATGCTTATTCCTTCAATCGTTATTGTCAATTCAAGGAATTGTGATTGTTGCACATCATGGTCTTTGTAAATCGTGATCAATCTTGTGGCTGAACGGTGCATCATATCATGCCTAGGTTGGTTATCGTTATAGCTGTCTCCGTCAGTCTCAGTGCTGAAGGCTTCAAATGATTTGAAATGTTCAAAAGTTTAAACATTGATGATGTAATTCTCTTCTGTTTTTCTAGAGATTAATTTCAACAATGATGTAAGATGAAATGTGTCTACTATTCATCAAACATTAGATACCAATCTTTTGAAGCACTAGTTGAAGTAAGGGCTTTGAATAGCCTTGAATTTCGGGCCTAAATGCTTCACTTTTCTAATTAACTTTCGTGTTGCGAAATGTGTTTGTATTTTTTTTGCGGTGACGCCTGCGTCGCGCGGTCAAAGAAATATGCAAGCAGCACTTCTGGATTCCCATCCTCGAGTCGAAGTACATGACAATGCCTATAGTTGGTATATGTACCTACGTAGGTACAATAGTCCAAGCCAGCAATGGGCCCCCGGATTTTCAACTAAGGTGGTTGGTTCAAAATTGCTTGGTCATTGTAGTAGTGGTTGGTATTCCTTTTTTCCCCTTAATGAGCTCGCCTCGCAAGAAGGAAATCTCACCCTCAAGAGCGTCAATGTGCTTGCTTTGGAGACGCAATTTCCGCGCCAAATGCAATTGAAGCCGAAGAGCAGAGTCCTCTTCCAAGTTTTTTTCGTCATCCTGGTCCATATCGTCGGACGCCTCGTCGTCGTCGTCGTGAAAGTACTTCAGCCACGATCGAAATCGAGCATTGTTTCTCTCGAACCCGAAGCACACCAAACTGATTAAGATTCCCAAGCCCAGGATGAGAAGGGCGGTGAAGCAATTCTCCAAGCCCAGAGCAGCACTGGTCTCGCTGCAGATTGGTTGTTCGTCGGTCACATAGCGTCGGATGATTTGATCCAGGCCTCCGCTCTCCTTCATGACTCTCAAGTAGTAATTGAACACTTGGAAGTAGGGCGAGTTCTTGGCAAAGGCGTATGAAAACACCTTGGACTCGTAGGCTTGAGGGATGTCCACAATTTGGCAAGTTTTGTAAGCCTGGAAAGTCTTGATCGAGTAATAGTTGTCGAAAAGGGTAAACTGTCGGTCGCTTATGATGAGCTCCACCAAAGACTCCTTGTCCGTCGGATAAGTGTTGAGATGCGGTTCGATTCTCTCAGCCCACGCCGTCCTCCACAAAGAATCTGGCGAGAGTCGAAATGTATCGGCAAAGGATGTTCCAGGCAGTAGTGCTATCTTGAGATTGGTGTCTTCCATCAAGTTCAAAAAATTGTTGAACGGCAATGCTTTCGTTTTGACAGCCAAGAAGGAGATCAACATGGCTTCCCAATGCCAATAGATGAGACTACCGGCCAGACTTACCAAGAGAAACATAACTTTGGGCACATACGTTTGGGGAACACTCGACCACGGCTTGGCAAAGGTCAATGTCATGGCGATAAAAGCGAACGAGCGATAGAGCTTGAACTGAGCCTTTTGGGGATCGTTCTTGAGAACCACACTCGTCCAAAGGAGAAACGGGACCGTTAAGGACAGGATGCCAAGAACAGACCAAACTGAATTGGCCAGGGGATCTGTGTATGCTGTCCAATTCACCCTGTCCCTGGGCTTGGGAACAAAGAAACGATGGTGCATGTCTGTGATGGGAAAAGCAAAATCTACCACTCGACTGCGTTCCTTCGTGACGGTGAAAGATGTTGGGGCCAAGTCAATCTCCTGGCGTTGTAGTTGCCCAAGCATGCCATTGTAGGCCCCCTCTGAATCACTCGTACCCCAAGTGTCATCGGGAGGCTGGACAAACTGGTAAGTGAAGTTCAGGATGTCTCGCAGAACGAAGAACACATCTGCGTACATCCCTGAGATCGTGCAGTTGTTCAGACTCGTGTTGTGGCAGTCCAGATCCAAATAAGGCCGGGATGGCAAGGCTGCAATCTTGATGTTCATTCCGTTTAGATTGGAACGTCGTTCCCATTTGGAGTATGAGGGAAACCACGAAAATCGAAAGTTTGTCCACTGGCTATATAGATCCATTATGAGCCTGTTTTCAACGGTATAGATCTCATACAAGGCGAACCCGTCGTTGGGCACAGCCACGAATATATTCGAATCCAGTCTCAATGAGATGCTGCCGATCAATTGTTCGATATAGCTTATGTTGTCCGGGCTGTCCATCAAAATCAAAACTGAATTCGTGTGAGGAATGTGTTCCAATGTCCTCAAGTTATCGAAACCCACTTTGAAGTGAAGATACGGAGCTTCAAACGGTGTTAACTCTGAGTCGGATTCTAAAGGCTCAAAGGTTTGAGTGGCCGCCACGAACCTTCGGAGGTGCTTGCGGATCGAAATGATCAAATCTCGATGACTGGGATCCATTTCTATGTGGATCGTTTCAATTTGGCGATGCTTAGCCATACTGGAGATGAGTCCGGCCACCTGAATAGGTTCCAGTCCTTCCGCAGCACTCAGTTTGATCCATGTGATAATGAGCACAAAAATCCAGGTGTGTTCCATTGCCCAATTTGAGAGGGATTAACTTGGAATTCTGGGAATCATTTTACCGTTGTGGTGGCCCATAGTTTCCAACCAACTATCTCCTCTATCATTCATTATACAACAAAGAGAATGGACGAAGAAAAGGAGAAGTGGTCTTAATAGGTGTATTGAGTTCGTTGGTACTGGACCAAAAAGTGACATTATGGACTGGCACTTACGTGCCTAATACTTCAATTGTGATAGTTGATAAAAGAGGTTCAGGTTCTTTATTCAGGATAGTCAATATTGCCGAGCTGATTGCCGTAAAAAGACAAATCATTCCCGATAAAAAGATACACACTTATCCATGAAAAGGACTTGGGATATTCTTTTAGGATAAGAGCATAATTATTGACTGCGAGTATATATTTTTCCCACGTTTCCTTTTAGCGAGTCTATGCTCCAATGACTTGTACTGTATAGCATATTTGGGGATATCAATTAGTTTCTTTTTCTCAGCTTTCATCATTACAAACTTGCGATTGAACACTTTTGTCATAAATTGTTACGCTTACAAATTCACTTCTATTTCAGATTTCCATTGTGAAATAGTCATGGCGCATACCAACCATTCGTCCAGACATCGAGGAGTTAAAAACGAGACCATCTTTTCGATGGAGATTCCCATCGAAATAATGAATCCTCGACCGAAACCTGCTACTTCATTGAACACTGACATTTCAAGGTTTCGAACCGTTGACGTAGACATTCCAAAAGGGCCCAAGCCCATCTACCCAAATCAAGAGGAGTACCTGCACCACCGTTTAAATGTTGCCTACGGGCATGAAAAAAAGCCCCAAGAATTTACCAGAGTGCCTTCCCGCTTTTCAGTACCAACAATTTCTTTAGGTTCGGTTCAATATCATGCATTTGAGTACCGATTTGAATTAACATGGAGCTTCGCCATCTTCTTGTTGCAGAGACTAGAAAATTGTTGCAGGAAGTGGAAAATCTTAAAATGAGACAGCAACCCCTCTTGGGTGAGTTTTTGATTGTACTTGTTTGTGAAGAGCCGTGATAGTTAACGGGGTCATGGGGTTTCTGTGTAGACGAGGCCTCCATTTGCGAGTGGAGGAAATCGCGCGAAAGATCTGCAACCACTTCTGATGCAACCTCTTCAAAATATCGTTCATACAAAGGTTCAATACAGAAGGAAAATGTAGATTCTACTTCCTACGACCTCACGTCCTTAACAACCGAGACGACCAGTTCGAAGTCAAGAACAGCAACAACTGCAACAACGTCTGAAACCCCCGAAGACAGCACAACAGCCACAGCTACCCAAATAACAACATCATCGAAGACAGCCTCGTCGTCATCGTCGTCTAGACACCGTCATCAGAGGAAGCGAAAAGTAGTGGATTATTCCGGGCCATCAACTACATCTTCACACGAGATCACCTCCACTAGGTCAGGAACTTCAACTTCCGAGACCTTAAAAACTGACACACAAGGTCAATCCAAGACCAGTGTCGATCATGGGCTTGTTGGTGGTTCTTCTCAAGCGAAATCGCCTAAGCTGGAACTTCAGGACATTGCAGTTCAAACTGACGCGTTTGAGATTCCCCGACGTTCTCGTCCTCGCATTCGCTTTCGTCCTAACAATCAACTAGGTAGGATATAAGTGGTGTGTCTACGTATAGTATAGTAGGATTCTGACCAAGAGCGACCCTTTCTTTTCAGAGAGTCAGGGCCTCCGAACCAAGTCTGAGAGTTCTTTAACGGGAATTGGTACCACCAAAACACCAAGATCACCCTACCACGTTCGGTCAAAGTCTGAAGATTCATCTTTCGATTGGAAAGGTGCGTTAAGAACTTTTAGATTCGAGCCATCCTGCCAATTGGGCCCCCTGTTACAGGCTGAAGTTCCCAGGTACTTAAAAGTAATCACTGATGTCGTCTTTTACTTTAGAACATCGACAACAATTAAGAGAGAAGCGAGAACATGAAAAGCCTTGGAGAAATAACATGATGAGTATAAACAAGAAAAAGAAGAAAGACGAAGGAGACGGCAAGAAACACGTGGTGAAGAATACCACCCCTCCACCGTTGCAGATCTCCAAGGAACCTCTCTCTCAGTGGGTCGGGTCCAATGAACCTGCAGTTTTATCAAATATTGTCTCTGTTGGTATTGCAAAAGCTGATGAATTGCCACACACATCGAAGACAGGGCTCCCCAAACCTAGACTCAAAGACGTGACTGTGACTGTCCCTGACACTACCTACCCAAAAAGTAGCACAGAAAATGAGCGCACCAGCGATACCAAAGAACCAGATTCCGTCCAAGTCCAGAAACCGTGGAGATGTAATATGAAAGTCGTGTCAACGAACGACTCGGTCGATGGAAAAAATGGTACTGACAAACCCGTATTTTGTGGCTAGCTGAGCGAGTAGAATGCAATTTAATTTTTTCTCATTCTGTGTTTCTCGCTTAGGAACGAAATCATCGATGTACGCAAGTGAAGAGAGGCAAAAATTGTGGGAGTCCAATCCTGAGGTCCAAAAATACATGGTAGAGAAGCGTCTGAAGGCCAAACACGAGGAACAGAAACGTGAAAAGGAGATGACACAACGAGATGAGTCCATCAGGAAGAGGCTCTTGGCTTTGGAAATGAAGCGCAGAGAAGATTATGTGAGGACAAGAGAGCTCATCCGTGTGAAAGGCCTGATCAAAACACGGGACATTACATATTTTATCAGTTCAGTTTGATTGGTTCATTTTCTATTCGTTTTTAGAAGAGAGTCCTTCTCTTGAAGGAATCATCAAGCATGCCTCATTTGCCGCAACCTGAAGAAGTAAACGATAAGAAGCGGGAGGTTGTTCAACGTGATCAACCGAAAGTGCCTTCCGAGAAAATTGAGACCAAATATGCTGTTGGCCATTCCACAAAAGACGAACAAGATCCCTTAGATTGGAAAAAGACATTGCAGGAACTCACAATTGAGATGCGGCAAAAGAAGGCGCTGCTCTTGGAAAATGTTCAAAAAAGGCCCTGCCGCGAACATGGACTTGGACATAAACAGCCGGAAAAAGCCGGGAGAAATAAAGATGCTAGTATTTCAAAGCGAGAAGCGAGAAATGACACCCTCAGTTCGGAATGCGATTTGCCCGAGCGAGATCCCAATTTGACTGCGCAAGATAAATCTCAAAAATTGAAGGTCACTGTGAGCGAAATGTTTGAACGCCACCAACGAGACCTCGAAGCCATAAAGAATGCTAACCTCGGGATCGAATTACCTGATTCGTCGCAACTATTATCTAAATTCAAACCGAACCGTCCAGCCCTAGAGGCGACCACCAAAATCCCAGTCGAACCCAAAATTCGTATGATGGTCCCATCATCCCCACCACCAGAGTCGTCTTCTGAGAGTGATCTGCCATCGCCAAAAGATTCTCTCAATTTCTTGTCAAGTGTGAGGAGAAAAGAACCCTTGGTAAAGTTGGAATCGCAGAATCAGGGCGAAAAACCCAAGCCTGTCAATACCAAAGTCACTCCCACTTCTCGTGGGACTTTCAGAGGTGCGGAGCCTCACTACCGACAACATCCCAAAGATGACGATATTCCATCTGTCAATCTATCGGAGGGGCCTCTTTCCACATCAATGAGTAGCTTGGGGGATAACCATGATGGACAGATAATATTGGCAGACCACCTACAAGTAAACCCGTGTCAATCTCCACGTGTCATTCACCCCCCTGCCAACCCATTGCCTAATATTGGAACAACTTCCGAACCGCATCAAGCCTTGTCGACCTCATCCGAGCTAATATCGGAGACAAGGCAACAAGAGAAAAAACGCGGGCCTCGTTCTACATCTCACATGGTAAGGCTGAGGGGGGGGGATTAGAAAAACTTCACACCCGATCGTACTTTCTAGCTCCCGTAGAAAATAATTTCTAATTGCAATTTGTTCATGGGCGGTCTGATGCAGGTCTCCATTTTCTTGCCACGGAGGATTTGCCCTTTCTCTAAAGTGTATGAGGGTCAGACAAAGACTTGGCAGACAGACCATCAATAAAGATTTTCGAGCTTTATTTGATGGCTTGCATTTCGGAGGCCTCGACCCTCATCTTGAGAAAGACTCTTTTACGCCGTCATGCCGGTCACCGATATTGTCCCAAGTTTTGTTGCAATAAATGGAGAAAACTTGGTACCCTTTCGATTAACTCTTAAACGTTTTTTTTTTTTCAATGTTCTTTCAGAACATATCGGATGCGCTTAAGCTGCGATTTCGAGTCGAAATGGACCATTTGGAGTCGATGAGCGAGGTGGATCGCCAACTGAATCAATTGCAGCAGATCAAGGACATCTCCAGTCAAAAGATAAAGTCCGCTGATTTGGCCTCGTATCTTCAGGTGAACAACAACAATAGCGATAGCTTTAGAAGAGAAGCAATCGAAACTTCGAAACAACAACGCAAGCATGATAATGTGTTTTTTTGCTCTCTTTATAGTCTGGACATAAATTATTCTTTTCCTTTTTTTCTGACTCCCTCTCTCTTTTTTTAGTCGCTTCAACGAGAAGCCAAGAAGTCTGGCGATGACGTCAAACGCTCTGAATCTCGCGCCGATTTTGAGGCCAGGCTCAGGACCGAGTTTAGGGCCATTTTGGATAAAAAGATGTACAAACTAGTTGAGAAACAAGCCGAAGCTGCTACTCTTACGGCCAATGCGGCTGAGCAATTAGCAAGGCTACAAATTGGGGAGAGTGCGCCACGGGGCGCACGATCTAACGTCACACGGCAGACGAATTCAAATTCCACATCCGTATCGTCATCTTCCTCAATTGGAGCTTCTTCTGTTTCTTGCAAACCGAAACATATGATCAGCCCACGGTTGAAAACCATGATGAGTCACTCGAGTACAAAAATCTCGGAAGTATTGAGCGCCATCGAAGAGACGGAAAAATCGAGTGGAAATATACCCCGAACCATATCCGAGGCTCTGGGTCATCTCTCTTCTGCCGATGAAATCAGTTCCAGTGGCCATAACATTACAGAGGCCATCTCCAAGGAGCTGTCCGAATACTCGAGCAAGTTTGAGGAAGAATCCACGGCGTCCACGACCACTGCCATTCAAGAGGACAACAAATCCTCGACTCGTTCGTCTCGTTCCTTGCGATCCAAGATGACCGCCAAGAAAGGCACTGATCTGGACTCGAGTGAGTCGAGTCAACTGTTTCTGCCTTCCAAGTTGAAAAACTTGGCCCAGTTGGTAATATCCGAGGGAGAAGACGACTCTTTCCACGCCCTGACCCGAACTATCGAAAGACAACAACTAGAAGAAGAATCTCTGCGAAGTCAACAGCAATATCAGATTCTCAAGAGGAAAGAGTACGACCTGGTTGAAAAAGCTAAATCTGAGTTACTCAATCTGAAGGATGAGCGACGGAAGGTGAAAAATGATGCTGAGAAAGTGAATTCCCTCAAACGGCGAGAGCGAGCCATTTTGCTGGATTTGGATAAGAAACGGAAAGAAATCAACCGCTTGAAGAAAGCCATCAAGCTGGGGGAAAAGGAACGCAAAATCATCTTGAAGCAACACAAAATGCTCTATAAGCTCTCCTCCTCCTCCACGACATCAAAGTCCAAGAGTGTGAGCAACAAAACTTCGAACCACGAGGACGACGATTCCCTGGTCACTGATTCCGAATCCCCCTCGCAGAAACAGGATCCTCCCAAGGCGAAGCACGAGGGATCTTTTTTAGAGGCTAATACTCAGTCCTCGTCCATTGTTTTGGATGCGGATTCCACGTTGGGATCATCCTCAGATTCGTCATCCCACGGATCTCGAACTCGGCAAGGCAATGGCAGTGAACGGCGGCGATCCTCTGTCCCGCAAACGCTGTCAAGTCCGTCGAAGATGGATTCACTGAAGAAAAGTTTTGGATCCCTTAAAACCCCTCTGAGTCCGAAACTGAGCCAAAGCCGCCGTCGACATTCGAGTGCAGATTCGGATGAGTCCATGAGTTTGTCCCAAGCAGACACGATATCCGACCATAGTGATGTGGACATTCGGATCCAAACGCTCCAAGATGAACTCAAGCGGCGCATGGCCACGGCTTCCAAATTGAAGCGTCAGCAGAGATTGAAGAAGAAGGAAAAACTTCGGATTCAAGAGACGACCTTGAAGAAACAAATCGAACAGTATGACAAACTCATTGAAGAAACTAGAGCGGACTTGCATGACGAGACCACAAAGAAATCCAATGCTCCCCACGTACCACCTCAAATCAAAACACCCAAATTGATCGCCTCTCCCACCTTGACATCGCCCACTCCGTCCTATTCGAAAACTGACTCCTTCGAGAGCTCACCACCCGTCTCCCTGGGGTCAGAGGAGCAATCCCAAGCCTTGAGCCAAACTTCGCCCTCGCAACAAGATACCACCATCATGACCTCTTCGAAAGCCACCAACCAGGTCGAGGAAGAAGAAAATAAACAAGCCCCAAAGGCCTCTCCCCTGGGCTGTGAAATGGATGTTCCCGTGCAAGGGGTTCCCCCTCCTGAAGTGGAGATTCCACCTATCCAAGACAAACAGGAAGACGATCAATCTGAGTACTCGGATGACTTCACTTTATCGAATGCAAACTCAGAGACCGAAATAGATGAAGTCCAAACAGAGACCCCGCAAGTTCAATCTCACGAGGGTCCATCATTAAGTTTGCGGGAAGATGAGGAAGCCTCACGATTGGACTTGATCACGGATCACATCCTGGAATTGCTCATAGCTGACGCTTGCGAATCTTTGGGACAAGTGAGGAAGACCAGCTCATCTGAGAGTCAGAGGGCCATCAAACCTCGCGACTCAGATGTTCGTATTGGTCCCAAACCACGAACACGACCCCAAGATCTCATGCTGACCACGTTTGACATCAGCTCAGAAAGTTCCAGTGATGGTAAGTTTGTTTGCTGCGGTATTTTCGTCAGAGCCATACTTTACAAAAGTGTTTCTTAATGTTCAATATTCCGTTACAGTCGTTATAATTAATCTCTCAGTTTTTTCCCCTGGAAAGCAGTTCCTTGTAAATACATTAAAAATTCTTTTAGAGACTTCAGAGAGTATTTGAAACCCTTTTATGACCATTTTCTAGATGGTTTTTAATACACTATTTAAAAGACTAAAAAGGGAAACGTGAATTGTGACAACGCATTAAAAACGATGAACGCAGTGGTTTGAGACGTATACAACCTTGCCTTGGCCTTTGATAACACTGTATTTTTTCATTGCATTTCGTAGCTCAATGCCACACTCGACAGATTGGCTTTGTTGAATAGATCAATAATTTAATCAAATGTAACAGGAATGCTCCATGTAGTATGTGTGTTTCTTTCTCGTTTGAGCACGTTTATTTTCTTTTGCTCTGTTTCATTTTCATAGAAGCTGTCGTACGAACCGTACCCACTGTTGATATTGACCCTAAAAAGACGGCACAATTCAGTCACGAGGATCAACATGAGGAATTGCCCGCTCATGGTTCACTGAACTTCAACAATGGAATCAACGTGAACAACAATAGCAACAACGACAACGGCGACGATAGCGTTGTCGCTGCGTTCCATGGCAATTTCATCGACGACGACTTTGGCTTGACAAGTATTGCTCAAGAATCCGAGAAAATCCGACTTCAACAGCTTGAAATAGAGGCAGAGGTACGCATGATCTAAACTTATCGAACCAGGCAACCTTATGTCATTCCACATTTTCCATTCTTGTGACCTATATTTATCTTGACGAATAACCTTGATCTATCTCACTCACAGATCCAGAGAATCCAAGAAGAGAGTGCTCGAGCGGTGTTGGTGCCGGAAAACCCCCCTCCACCATACACACCTCCTCCCGTTGCTATTCAATCCCCAGACAAGGACAAACCAATCAAGGCCGTTGTGCCCGGAAGGAGGGATTACGCCTCCAAGGGAAGTAAAGCGTTTGTGCCCACGACGCAAGAGGAACTCGCTCATATCGCTCGAGCCATAACCGAGGCCATATTCAACTCTCGAACTGGGATCACTTGGGAACGGGAAACGCTGCTGAGCCACCTGTTGAGCATAAGTGTGCCCAATCAAGAGAGAATCACTACTACTGCTACTACTACTACTTCTACCTCCTCATCGTCCACTGAATCTCGTCGTGTGTTCCTGAATTTCCTGATTGATCTCATCCAAGAAATCGTCACCAACATCTACCAAGTGGAAAGTGAGTCGCAAAACCCGCCTTGGCTCCCGCCCAAGCCCATTTTCAAGGAACGTTTCAAAGCTCCCAAAGATTTGAACTCGCTCTGGGATCGTGTTCAAAAGGAGATTTGGGTGCATTTCGGCTTTCAGAAACGCGCACAAAAAGAGAATCTAATTGTACGCTGGTCTCAAAAGCGACGAGATCGAGTGGATCACATCTTAGTTCGAGAACTCCACGCTGAAGAGGCTACATGGACGGATTACAATCAAGACGAAGCCATCGTCAAAGATCAACTCGCAAGCGCTATTTGGACCATCTTGATCGAGGACACGGCTAAAAGAGTCTCGGAGGTGTACAACAACACGGTTTCACCGCTTATGTAACGCAGACCACACAACAACTCTCGCTAAATTCCCCGAGCTAATACCCCAGATCGGAAGAGACGGAAAACAATATTGATCCCGAGGACGAGGAGCTAGCAACATTGGAGAAACATACGAGCAACACACTTTCTGGGACGGTTGTTGCTGAGTAGTTGAGGCCGCGGCATAGTACACATAAAATAAACCTCTGAAGAGACTCGATGGAAGTCATTTCCTTATGTTCGCTCAGGATAAATAAGGACGTTATTATCTCTTGTTTGTTTACCAGGCAGCCAGTCCGACTGACTAATCATTTGGTGGGGAAATGTACTCGTTGGAGTTCAAGACAGTCCGAGTGATATCGAAATGCTCTTTGCTCTACTACTCATGCTATGCTATACTCATTTTTTGTTGTTTAACGCGTGAACGCGTGGCTTGCTGGGATATTGGCTATTTTGAGAGTTGAGTGGCCGCTTCTCGCTTCTTTGTACGACGCCTGTTGATGTTTTCAAGTACGAATAACTCGATCCAGTACTGACACACAAAGGCCTCAAACATGGATTTCGATCACCCAGGTGATGTTTGTTAGCAGGATAGCCAGTATACGGCGACGACGTTGTTGGTAGTTGTCCCTAAGTAAACGGCTCTTAACCTCATTTGAATTGAAGTCCATAACTGTCACTTGGGTCATTGGAGGTGTCTCATGTTCCACTGTTGTCTGTTGTAAGGCCGACAGTTTTGCCGTTCAAGAGACCGTTACTCGCACATGAAAGGGTGAGGAGCATGTGTTGCTCATCGTAGAAAGCAAATGAATGCATATACGCCTCGACTCATTTAAGAACCCATCATGCTCATCAATACTACTTTCCGTATCATCATTGCGCCTGACTGGAGGCCAATATTTGAAGAAGGGACAGGCACACTTCTGCATGCCAACACATTTCCAAAACGTGCCAGCCTTTGCAACGAAAACTGAGATCACCAGGAAACACGAGCCATCCGGTCCTATCGAAAACACTTCAAACGTTTCAGACAGGAGGCTGACTTATTTAGCTCAGATTTTTTTTTCGAGAAGTGCGATGCTAGTAGAGTAGTCTTTAAGTCATGAAACGGAATGACCTCGCTTTTACATATGAGATGATCTTCCATCATAAGATTTAAGAGCAAAACTTTCTTCTCTGAGCTTGATTGTACTAGATAGGCTCACTCACGTAACCCGATTCTGAGCTTGGAAGAGCGATCTAAATTTTCATTGCTTCAAGCCTTGCCTGCTAAACCTCAAAATCTTTCTCTACCTCCTTTGGTCATGAAAGAAGGATCAGAGGAAGAAAAACCAAATCTTGAAGTATGGCATGAACTCGTATGTTCTTTGAAATGTCTAAAACGTCGGTGGGTGGGTCGATCGATCGGAGAATTTGATCCGCTAAGCAGCTCTTCAAAGGCCGTTGCGATCTCCAAGCGCTGGAAGACAGCTAGGTGTTCCACGTTCGCCTTGGCACCAAACGGCGAGTGAGATCGTAGACGTGAAGGATGCGAACAAAGGACGAAACAACAACAACGGCAACCACATCAAAGCTGGGGAAAGAGAGGATTGGAGAAGAAGCTGGTGGAACGATTAGTTCAAAACAAGACGCGGGAACAGGAAGTTCTGGTGTTCCCATTGGGTTCCATTCCATAGTGCATAGTACTCAACAGACCAAGGTGTGGGTTCAGATTCCCAACTTACGTATTGTTTCTCCAAGTAAGTCAAGGTCTAATCGAAGCTACAGCTACTCTATTGTACGGTACGTGTGTGAGAGAGAACCTTGATGGTTTGTAAGTATCTCGGTATCTTGGGAATGAAAGGAATTGTCGGAAGAAAAAAAGGTCAAACTCTTGTTGCATCGACGTCGATCAGGCACATCGAGAACAGTCTAGTGAAACCACACAAACCTTAAAAGACAACCATTAGCTTCAGCCTGAGACAGAGTAAATAACGTTCTACAAAAATAAAGCTTCAGGAGTTGAATGAATCTTTTTGAGCATTAGAATACTTGCCCTTAGAGACGAAGGGAGAGTGGTAGAGAGAGATATAAAGAGAAAAAGATTGCCTAGAAACCTATGAATGAATCCAAGCTAATCCCTCCTTCACCTCATCTTCCAAATGGAGACCGTCGGGAACGCACCCGACCGCAACGAAAAGTAGCTTTAATTTAGCCTCTCTTCGGGGGCACGTGATGTAACCAAATGGTTTAAAAATTCACTAATCAGTTCAAAATATGATTGGAAAAGCCTAGTTGTTCAGAGAAAATTGTCAAATGAAAGTTAAAAGCTGCCAATTAACCTGGATAACCGGACCAATGAAACTTGATGACCAAGATGACCTGAAAAAGATAGCTTGTTACACTGCGAACTGAACCATCACGTGGCACTTATCATTGAACCCTTTTAATAAAAATTTGTTTACCATTCTAGATTTAATTTGTTAAGATATTTTGGAATTCATGCAGTGGTTGATTAGAAATCCTTTCTTTGGAAGGTTCGCTTAAAGTGGTTCTCTTAACGTCACACACGCACACTTTTCCCTTAAAGGCGTCTACCATTGATACACCGATGACCAGGGGTTGATCTCTTCTCTCGTCGGATTAGACAAGCAAATGAGCTCTTACCTGGGCAGTAGATGAAGTAGCTATTTATTCAATGAATGCAACTTTCTTATCTTGAAGTTTAGAAAAATAAGGCGCAAAAACCTACCCATGCACCGAGCTAGACCTTTTGTATGTTTGTGCTTTCATGGTTTCAAGGGTGAAGGCTTGTCCAATGGTCTCTTCAAACTAGATATCATGAGCAGGCAAACAAGTTCAAACTGACTGATCATGACAACTTTTTAAAACAAAATTTGAACAAGCTTCAGGAATGTAACTCCCAATAGGAAGGCCTCTTTTGCAACCTAGAGATTTCAATGGATAATATTTTTCCTAAAATAATAAAAGAACATTTGTGATGATAGATTCAGTTTCCAGGAGCAAATGGAAAAAGAGGAATTAAATCAAGTGTACAGTGGTTGTGCTTGGTTCTCTTCGAGTTCTAGAAAGTAAAAATTACACTCATGAAAACGATGATTTTTTCACTGAGTGTGCTGTGCTATACATGTGCCTATGATGTTGTTCTCTTTCCTTGTAACTTACCTATTTCCGGATAAGCTTGCGAGACATCATATAAACACCACTTTGATGCCCTCAGCTCTTTACATAACCAGCCAATTCATTGCTCTGTTCAAATCCGCGTTCAAAAGAAATAGTACTTGATAAAATCCTAAATACTCAAAAGTTGATCGGCTATTTACTCCTAAATTAGAATGAATGTCTGTTATGTTATGAAAGGATAGTTTAATCCTGAGGTTATTCCATTGATTATCCAATCTAAAAATCTGTATATCTAACAATCTGTAACGCACGATGCAATCAAAGCTGATTCGGTGTTTTTTTACCTATTGACAAAGGCGCCCATAAAGAATGGTCTGTTTTAGAATCCTTTTCCACCCACACCGAACTGACAATTCTGGAATATGTTCAAGAAATCAAACATTCCCAAGACAGATCTTGGTACAACAAATGAACTTGCATAAAAACCAAACCGACCGTGACAAATTTGTTTCTTTTTTTTAATGGGACACTTGGTGTAAAATTATTCCATATAATCACCAATATGAGATTGTAACTGATTCCTTTTGTATGGAAAAAAACCTAACTCAGCGTTTCAATTTGTTTTGAACTGCTGGGAATTCCATTTCGAGAAGCGGTAAAGAAGTCCCCAACAAAAAAAATTGAAATTTCTTGTTGGATCAGCAAGAATCAAAACACGCCCATAGAGACTATAGACTGGATTGTTTACCTATATTACCACATGTAACACCTAATTAAGTGAGGGATTTCACGGCACTAGCAAAGACTGCTAAGCTCAAACTACCTTGTAATTGAATTTTAAAAAGGTTAGATTTTAATCAAGATACCCCCCCCCCAAAAAAAAACACCTCATCCTTCTCGATGATGTTCATCTTTCATCCATCTATCTTTCAAAGAACAATACAAAGTAGCCCCTTCCATAGACTTCCAAAGCTTTCCCGAATCTCCAAAGTTTCTTTATCAGGCATCTTTTCAAATCCTCTTCTTCAACTTGAGACACGGGTGGAAGACAGACGAGCGACCACCGTTCTTTGGCACTCTCGACAATAAAGCCTGATACACGTGCTACCACCACAGATTCACAATAGTCGCTAATTAGTTGACCAACAACACTACCCTATAACAAAGCAATCACTTGCATCAGGAGATAGTTGAAACGACCAAAGGCGCTTCATTCATTCCTTTACGGAAAGTGCATCTGACGAACCATCCCCGTTACTTACTTAACGTGAAATGTTTCATTCAGGTCAATTGTTTGGTGGTTTTGGTAACACCCAAAAGACACATTGGGTAACATTTCACCTTGAGAGAAGGATGTGACGCCATCCATAGCTTTTTTCTCATCTCCCTCGTAGGAATTACACACTTCCGTCAAGGACAAACAACATGGGGAAACGGAACACTGGAAATGAAACAGACCATCGACATCTTATCCATGCTTTGAATCTGAGCGGTCTTATGCAACAATGTGGATTAAAGCAAAAAAGATAATGAAGGAGGTTTGGACTTTAGCGACGAAGCTAAAAAACACTTTTTGAATCATGACACCATTTTAAAATCATGCCAACTGATTGCAAAGAGTCCCCCCTCAAACGCGGCAATGCAATGGTGCTGATTAGGAAGATCTTCTTCTTCTTTTGTCTGTCTGGTTAGATCTACCACGAATCAATGAACAGAAACATAGATTATTATACATAACTTGAGTAGCTAACAAAATGTGAGCTAGATTATGTGTCGTAATTCATGCCATTACATTAAAGGCTGATTTGTTGGGATGACCAATTATTAGGGGTGTCCAGACAATGCAAATCAAATTGGCAAAAAATGCAATTAAAATTGCAGAAAAAGCAAAAATTGCACAGAAGTATGCAAAAGATACAAATGGTTCCAGTCCAATTTATTCCTTTTAAAAGAGCCAGTAACAAAATAATGATTGCCATTGTAAGCAAAAATTCAAGACCATATAAAATGGGAGTGAACAAACTTTCTCTCTGAGCACTCTTCTCTACTCTAATGCTTGGTTAGAGCCGACCTCATTTCTACTTAAAGTGCGGCGAGAAAAATTTTCAACTTTTTTTTTTAAGCGAAATTAATCTTTCTTTCAGTAGATACTCTGACCATGTACCAAAAAGGTGAAGTATTTGGATCAGTTTGTTTTTGAAAGCTGAAGAGACGTAATCTTGAATGGATGGTTGTACCTAAAAGCAAGATGTTCACGACATGTGGAAAAAAAGTCATTTGAAACAAAAGTAAAGCAAGTATCATAAAATCTTAGGAGATAATTTGTTCTTGATAATGTCAAGAAAGAGGAGTAAAATTGATGAGAAGAAGTCGATTTTTGAGCCAAAATGGTGAAAAATACATAAGACTTGCATTAAATAATGCAGATAATGCAAAAAGGATGGAAAAGGAGAATAACAATGCGTTTTCATTCTTTGGACAGCTCTGCTGATTATGCACGGCACGTGGATTGTTGCAAACAGAAAAACTCTGATTTTGCCAGAGAGCTCGACGATTATTGCCCAACGGGAAAGGAAATTTAATAATATCATAGTTTTGTTTTGATATTTAAGTTGACCCTCTTTGTTTCTATTTTAACCAAGTTGATGGAAACGGAATGTGTTCAAACTCCGCTCAATTACTTTTTGATTGCTTCTCATGGAAAGCGTTCAAAAAATCTGATGTTAGAAATTTTTCTTTGCCGTTTGTATTTTCAATAACCTTTTGGTTTTCGTTCCCCTTTTGGAGGTCCGAATAACTTACATAAAAATTTCGTCACTATGTACGTAGAGTTTGAATATTTTCGGACTCTCAACTGATCAGGATCGGATGAGATATCAAAAGGATGTCAAACATTCAATATAGGAGTTTCATAATTGGTATCTAGTCTTAACATGCCAGTCATATCGACCCAGACTTACTGTTACATGTGCGCTCATTGAGCCACGATATATTCTCATCGAATGATGTTAATGAGACTCGAGGGGTGACAGGCAATCACATATGGTAAAGATAATTTACCATGTGTGGTTAGATAATCCGAATCCTTTGATCACAATCTGGTTCAGGTCGGGTTCTTGTCATTGCAACTATTGGCATGGCTTCATCACGGAAATGGTCCTTCATTTTGGAAATGTGTGCTCCGACCTTGTTGAGTGACAGGAATGGGCAGAGATCGATGATGAATGTTTTTTAAGTAACTTACCTCTAGAGCAAGACGACAAAATTATGGAGTCATAGATATGAATGCCTGTGCACCCAAGGGAGACTATCTGACCCATTTTTGAGTCAATATTCTCGAGCCCTCACTCTCTATCTATCTATGACGGAGAGCTGCCTGTTTACATATAAAATGTGTGCCTTCGGGCCACTTTTAGAGCCTCGCAAGTAATTTGGAAATGTGATCCGTTTGCCAACCCAAAGGGTTTCAAATGTCACTGTCTGTATATAGTATAAATACAGCACATGAGTGGTGATCGGAACAAGTATTACATCTTTTACCGTGGGACAGGAAAACGGGAAAACTTTCTCCCTAGGGCTTTTTACAAGCTTATGAGCTGGCACACTTGGGTAGAATGTGAAGTGTGTACATATGTACCCTCTCTGGGTTGCTCTTGAAGATTTTTTAACCTTGATTAAGGGATCAGGTTCCATTGTAGCCTCGTTTCAGTGGCTTGCCATCAGTGTCGAGATTGGAACTGCCATCTACGCAGGCAGAGGGGGGTATGCATTCGGGTAGTCCTCGCTCGCTCGTATGTCCATTAATATGTGCGGCACGTGCCAAGTCAACGCCCGCGTGTTTGTCTTACACGATTGTTCATCTTACAGCTTCGGAAGTCCTCTAAAGGAAAGAAGCCCCCCGAAGGACCTCGCGGGAGAGCCAATTAGACCAAATCATCATGGGCAACAACAACAGCGCCATGATCTGCCCGTCGCTCATTGCCGGAAGACATCGTCATTCTAAAAAGAGAGGCTTTACTAATAAAATCAAGCTATTCTCATCGCCCAAGGACTCGACTCCCAGCTTGGGGAAGAAGAAGCCTTTGGTGATCACGAGTGCATCGGCGGACCCGGTGCCAATCTCGGCGTCACCGCAATCACAATTGACCAACGACGATGCTCGAGGGCTTAATCGAGGAAGAAGCTTAGATTTGATGAGGAAAGAAGATGTGAGCAATGCTCCTCCATTCACAGTGGAACAGAGAGCTTTGGTCAAGCACAGCTGGCATTCCGTTGAGGAACACATTGCCGAGGTATACATCTACGTATAAATGTACAGTGTACGTCGTACATGCTTGCTTACATATGGAGTACGGGAATGTCAGCACTCACTAAGTAACAACATACCAGCGACTCTCAATGCTTCAACAGTTATGCTATCTTAACCATCTTAACGCAATGTTTTTTTCATAAATATTCATAACATTGCTGCTCTCCTGTAAGAAGAGTTAAGTGGGCCATCATACGTTTTCAAATGAAATCCGCAACTCGAGTTGGCCGTAGGTTGTAGTTGCATCATATGACCTCTCTGGCGAGGCTTAGCTTTTTTGTTTGAACGACGGTTGTGTTACAATATGAATAGCTCTCCAGTTTGAAGGCACTCCAAACTTTGGAAAAAAAGCCAGTCAAGCGAGTCTTTTTTTAAGAGTCACTCACTCAAAGACCTACTTTGTTAAGTTAGTTCAGTTTACGTAAGAAATATAATTCAACCACGACCTGCTACATGTACTTTTTTCAGATCGGCCTCACGATGTATCTTGAGATGTTCAAGAAGAATCCAGAAACGCTCACCTTGTTCCCCTTTTTGAAGCACCTCAGCAAGGAGGACCTGGAATTCTATTCACAACTTCGAAACCACGCAGTCAGAGTCACGGGAGTCCTAACAATGCTCATCACGCAGGTACACATAACATACATTCGATATCGTTTACCTGACTTGGGGGTCTGCATATTTATCTTCGTGTCACTTCTTAAGATTTCAAAACTCTTGGCGACTAAGTTTATTTTCATTTGTTGCTTGCTTGGCTTCCTGGTACGATCAATTGGAGTTTTTGAAGAAGATCAGCACGAACTGTGTCAACAGAAGCGAAAAATGACTTGAAAAAAAGAGATTCCAATTTTTAAAGTTTTTTTTTTCAATGATCCAAAGACTAATTTCTTAAACAGTTTCATCTTTGGGGCCATAATAATACATGCCATTGCCCAAGTGAGTAGATCATGGTTGCGGAAACTTGTTTAAAAGAAACAAAGAAGGCTCAAATGCAGAAAGGCTTGTTTAAGGCCAAGAGGGATCAATTTCTATCGAAGGTTTGGTTATGAACTGAAAGTGTTGCTTTCATTTATGTTCACCATCAAATAGGGATCTTTATTTTCTTCATTTCTGTTTTCTTCATCAAGTGGCCAGATCTTATGAATGAGTTAATATTTTGTAATATGCAAAGCCAATTGGAATGTTCTCTCATTATTTGGTAACTGTATAAAAAAAAAACTTAACATCAAATAGCCGTATATCTAAGCTGGAACGTCTCTGATAATGGAACTCTTTAGGCGAAGTCATTTGAGCAAGAAATGAGTGTACTCAAAGTAATGAGAATAATATGATAAATAGAACGAAATAGACCTAGAAAAACAATACGACAGTACATACATCTTTCATTTATATTCAAAACTCAATTCCCTGTCCTCAATTAAATGTATGCATTATTTTCACGTCAATAATCGCTACAAACCATACTTGTAGAATCTATTTTTATACTTTCTTATTGGCTGGCTTCTTGTCTTTGCTTATCTGTGTGCATTGAATTGTTTTTTGTTCTTTTGCTGCTTTTATTTGATCCCCACCAGAAGACCCATTTTCCAACTAACTGCACCATTAGAAGGCAATTTTTGCGGTGCACATACTGTACTACGTAAATAGTGAATGAAATATGAACCAATATGATTTGTTGGTTTCAGCTTGCCCTTCCTCCAGCCGAGGCCGACGTGGCCATGTCCACCTTTCTCCTGGAACTCGGCCGAAGACACTTTTCTTACGCGTCTCATCCTGGACAAATGGAACTCTTGGGTCACACGTTCGTCGAGTCACTTTTGCCCATCTTCTCCAAGGACGATCGAGAGAGTGAGATCCACGAAGCTTGGCTGGCCTTCTTCAAGCTCATTGTCTTCTATATGCAGACTGGATTTAGATTCGTACAAAATAAGGGCCAGTTAATGTAGTCGTGATCCTACGAGGAAGGACGACCAAGAGCTTACAAATATCTATTTATTTTTGATGTCTTTGTATGCGTTCTAGAAATAGAGATGTCATAGTAACAGTCCTGGAGTTTATTAGGTTCCAAACGTTGATGATAAAACGACGACAAGCACTTGAAATGGAAGACGTTCCTATAAATTGGTCTTCTCCGAAATCGGAGTCTCGATATCATGATTCGTCTAATAGAAATTCAACAGATAAAACCCACATAAAAGCGACCCAAATCGAATTCTTCACTCCTCGGTAACAGCATATCTCGGAATGGGTAAACGAACAAGAAGGAACTCGGAAGTATTCCACGTCCCCAGAGAGTCAAATTTGGCTATCCAAGCTCGTCAAATCCAGGATTGAGTACTGAGAAATGACTTGAGGGCACTCTGAAGAGCATCTGTTCCTCTGGAAGAGATCAAGCCACGTGCGATTTAGATCTCCCAGATTGCTTTCGGCTCATTAGAGGGCCCTGTTTCCGCTTGGCGTCACTTTCTTGTCTGTCTTCAACAGTCACTCGCTTCAAATCACTGATTTGGTGGCTTTGAAGTCACATGCTGATACCGAAGAGCATCAGACACGCGAGTGCCGCCCAACACTTTGGTCAGTCCGATTGGACAACCATCCTGAATGAGATGCCAAGCCAATTTAGCCGTGTTTCGAGCATCACAGAGCCCCGAATGCTCTCGTCCCTCAAACTGAGGGCCCACATCTTGCAAGGCCCCTTGAAGTCCCTTGGGCTTCCGCGCGTAGAATTTGGTGTAAATGAAACGGAGGTCCACCCATGCGTTGAACATGTCCGGCTTGGTTATTCGTTTGCGTCTACATTCAGAGTTAAGGCACACGAGGAAATCCCAATCTGACCTATGTTTTCCAATAAGTGACATCGTGATCCATTTTGTCGATGATTCAAGCTCGGGGATGGGTTCAACATAATGGTAAGGATGATCTTAGTGGGAACACATACCATGTGACGAATGTAGTCGATCGAAAACCCAAACGCGTTTCGTGCAAGACTATGTTCCAATGGGTTTGGATCTTTCTCATCCATTGGGCAAATAAATACAAACAAGTGGGTAGAGGAACGCCTTGGGTGTCTACTTGATCTTGCCTGATACCTAAGAGAATTGGAAGACAAGTACTATTAGTTGTCTAAGGTACCAGTTCATCAAAAATAAGGTCATTCGACACACCAGTAAGTTGGGTGCAAAACTCGCTCAATTGGGGCGTTTCCGTGGGCAATACATACGAATGGAACTCGTCGAGAATGTGGCCGGTTTGGGTGTCCAAAAGAACGGCAGGAAACTCGATGATCTCTGGTGGAAAGCAACCCGGACCTTTCTCGGCCCAACATGTGGATTCAAAATCGATTACAATGAGAAAAGAAAAGCCAGCAAAACCATTGGACATTACTGGTGAAGAACGCGGTAGTAAGCTTGGTTTTGGACAACTTCGATTCTGCAAAGAACGGGACCGAACTAGGCCCATTGATTGTGCCATAGCTAAGGTTCGGGAACCCGAGCCTGTGGGGCCGGGTGGTCGAGACGCTGACGGTATCAATGATAAGGATGGTGTCGGGGATGATGTCATATCTGTGGGCTATCGGTCAGGATTCGGACACGGTTTCGAAAATTAACATTTGGATTGAGGTTGGTGAGGTTTGTTTGTGAAATAGTAGCGTGGAGTGAGTCCTGTCAAGTGGTTACTGGCGTTACCGACACACTAGGTGCGTACAGCGTAGTTCTTCAGGCCGAATCAATGAAAGCAGAAGTTTAAGTCAGATGCACGCATGGTTAATATTGGTTATCTATCGTCTATGACGTGACGTGCCAATGGTGATCTTTCGTGGCATGGGATCAACATTTCTCATGCCATCAATGTCTGAAAGAGATGGATGATAACCGATTATTTCTTTAATAAACACAAGGATATTACGTCGGAATGGAATGCCGTTTCATAAGTTGAACAAATACTCATTAGTGTGAGCCATTATCGAAATGGGTTCAGCAGTAATTGCCATCCAAGTTCGACGTCTTACCAAGGCGTGGAACTCGAACTCTGATGTTAGATATGCAAGCACAAAAAAGAGAAACTATAATGACCCAGACAAGGTCAACCCACAAAGCCTATCTCAGCAAACAGGTCGTGTCGATAGAATTGGCTTTAAATGCATTGTTAGCTCTGCGTTTTAATGGATAGCCCCCTACCAAAGTCATTAGCTCTGTTCAGCTTCCCTAGAAAGATTTGAAATGGTGTTTCGACTCTTGGAACCGAGGTCTTTCCACGAAGATGTGCTTGAGCCGTGCGCGTGCCGAATATTTCAGTCTTGTCACGGCATGGCAAAGTTGAAGGCAAACGTGTTGTGAACTCCTTCGAGCTGAAGGAACTTATGGAAAAGATCCATGGCTCGAAGGACAGGTAATCACAGTTTAAAGAACAAAGGCTCAGTGATATTTTATGCAAAATGTTTTATTCATTTTTGTCCTCAAGGTCGACAATCTTCGTGAAACGGTTCCAGGGTTTTGAATTCGCGCCAAGTGGGTGGAATGTTATTATGTAAATGGTATCCGCATTTCTTACACTTCTCCGTGAACAATTTGAGGAAGCTATGCAAATAGGTCTGAAAGAACAAGAAACATGTCTTTTAATAAAAAAAAGTTGATGATACGGACAACTAGGGCGAGAGGCTTTGCTCTCGCCGAATTGGTTTAAAATTGGATCATAAGCGACGCTCTCTATCGTGGTCGATCCGCCTGTGTGAACCAGCAATTAGGCGCTAAAATGCATAGATATTGTTACAATTTGTGCAATTGCAAAAAACATATGAAATGTTTTATGTATCACTCACCATGAACGATTTGACGCCCAATTCGGGGTAGAGGGGCGATTGAAAATTAAGCATGGCGGCATTGGCGTTCTCGGTGATGCGTTGAAATACTTGGTATTTGGAATCGCTCCACACATCCAAACTGCCATCAGGCTTGGTGGATTCTTCGTTGAAGCCCTTCACTACGACCCATTCAATCATGAGCCCTTTGAATATTAGAATGGCCTTCAAAATGCGGTCCAGCGTTACCTAGTAAGAGAAAACAATGAACATGAAGTTTTCTTGTGATATGAAAAGTGATAACTAAAAACGGTGGTTGAAATATGTTCCCAATAGAGACGGCCAAGAGTTTCATTTAAAAACTCCGTTTTTTGCACTAAAGCATGCACAACAACATGCAAAAAATATACCTTAAAACCCAAATTTGCATAAAGCGAACCAAAATGAACCAAACTAATAACATGAATGATCATAATAATAGTAACATGAAAGAAATGACGCAGCCATTGAGAACAATTGGGGAGGCAACAAAGAGGCAAATGGCAGGTAAACAGAAGGGTGCACATCTCATTCATTTAAGCAAAGCTAAATTTCATTCCATTATTATTCGATTGCGTTTGTGGGCTTCATTTATGTACATCCGGGTAACATCCTCCGTCATAAGCATTGGACAACAAATTGCCAACAAACTAGCTCATGAGCCCACGAATTGGCGCCTTTTTAGTGGCCGGTTTCTGGGATCCGTTGGAGGGCCTAGGGTGAACCTTCGCAGTAAGTGAAATCAGCCATCACACTGTACTTTTTCTGATAGGCAATGTCATTATCTGCTATCAAATTGATTTTTTGTCCGTGGGTGGAGTTGGCATCTTGAAGTTTGTTAAGAAAGGGCAAGACGGATAATCAAACCGTGTATCTCTCTCTTATTACGAACTTCTGACGGCGGAATATGAACCCCATTCATCTTGTATGACCTGTCTTTAGGACACTCAGATACTCTTTTTCCACATTTTGAAAAATACGGCGAGTTTTATCGCGCCCCCACTCAAAGAGCCAAAAAATTTGCAAAAACATGAAATATACTCTATATGCATATAATAGATACCTCATAATATGATATTTTGAACGTCTTTTCTTATCAAGTTTTGACGTAATTACCCAAAGAAATCATGACATTCATCTAACTCTTAAAATCGTATGTAACAACTTTGATTCTATCGTTTCAGGTGGTTCTAGCTCAGACTAAATCGTTGCACGCCTTTAAACAATAAAACGCCACATTTCAGAAAAAAGATGGAACAAAGGAGCACCCTCAGTTACCCGTAAATTGCAATTAGGAATTAATCTATTGAGTGCCAATCGGTTTAAGTAGTAAATGGTACTGATTTCAACAAATTTAGCTTCAAAATACTCCCGCTAAATCTTAACTCAAGTACACACACAATTAATACTGAATTTCAATACTGCAAAGGATGAACATTAATTCCCATCTCGTTTTACTGGACAATTTCAAAACAGCAAATGTACTATATTTTAGTACTCAAAGTAAATCTAAAATAATCATTTTTGGGAACCTGTTTTGCCAATACCAAAAGTGCACTTAGCTTAGCAATCCGTTCAGTTCTAAAAAAAATGCAAACAGCAATTTAAAACTTTGGTTTTACTTGAACACGGTTGAAACTGAATAGGAATTGCATCATTGAGGAGGCTCATTGCTTTTCATAAGATCTTATTTGTTTAACTTGGTGTACTTAGAAACATAACAAAAAAGGTTTTGACAAATTTACTCAATAGGAATACTTGATAAAACTCTGGAATGTATGAACTATTAGGTCGCTACTTTTCACGTGGCAACTAAATGTATTCCCAAACTTCCAATAGGTAAATAGATTGTTGGAAATTTGACTTTCCAATGTGCTTTTAGCATGTTAATATTCAATCTGAGCTAGAACATGACAAAAATAATCAAATTTAAATTGTTGTTGAAGATTTCAACACGTAGAAAAATGCCATGATGCCTTTGGGTATTTCATTCAAACTTGATAAGGCATTTTAACCACTGAGTAAATGTATGAATGCCCCTACCTCGACGAGTGCATTATGCTTGGTGCCATTGGGGCGTGTGATATGATAAGTCATGTCCTGGTAGATGCACCCCATATGATTGATCAGGTCATTGAGTTCCCTATTAAAGATAGGATGGAACAAATGGATTAGTTCAATGACATCCATGTCACACACCCTCAGTTTAGCGGACTGACTTGGGGGGAGCGGTGTGAGAAGTATTGGGTCGACGTCGGTTCTTGGAGACCTTGCCGATGGATCGATTGAGACTGTTTTGTCCGAGGAATCCAGCAGCACTGCTGGCGTACTCGTGGGTCTTGTCCAGCCAACGATAGCTGCTCACCAGGTTTTGGTAGATGGGTATCGAGTCGATGGCCGTGTCCAGCGATAAATACACGCTTTGACCCAAGGGCAAGGGATTCGAGATCGGGGGTTGATTGTTCAAGGTTTGCTCCAACTCCCTAGGGACAGATAGAGCAAGGTAAGCAAACCGTTAAAGGGCTCAACCCAAATGAGGACGAATGAGGAACTATTCTTTCTCATCTTACCCGATTTGTCCGGACACCCCGTCCAGGAGGGTTTTGAGCTCGGAGAGGAATCTCTTTTCCTTGTTCTCATCGCCGTGCTTGACGGCCATCCCGTCGGCTACATTCTGCAAGAGTTTCCCGCTCCGGGCTCGAATCTCCGTAATCAGGCGGAGGGCACTGTGCAGATGCTGTAAATCTGTGGATTGGCTCATAGTGACCACTCGCGTCTCAAGGGAACCCACGGCAGGGATGATGCTCAAGCCAAGTGGAAGGGGTGAGGAGGAAGCGATCCGAATGATCCGAGTGATCTTCGGTGCCTTGGGTGTTTGTTTCGAGTTTGTTGATATTTTTCTGACAAGCCGACAAGTCCAAGTAAAAATCCGAGGACCCTGAGAAACTCCCAAGCCCATAAATGTTATTACTTCGGCAATCCTTGTCGGGATTCGAAGGGACATGAACGGGGTTAAAGTTCCTGTGAAGCATGATCCAGTCACATTTAGACTTCTGCAAAGTTTCTAATAAAACGAAGGTCGTCTGGTTTCGTCAGCGTGGTTCTCAGTTAAATTAGTACCCATGAAAACAAACTCCCATGAAATACCGACCAGTTTCAAATTTCGGTTTTGTTTTTAAGATGGTCTCTGATAGAAGGGCACATTCTTTTCAAAAGCTTAACCTATTTGACGTGAAGAGCTTCCAAGGTAACCTTGAGAAACGCAGAAATAAAAGATGATTCTTTCAAATGTCGTAGGGATGGTTTGAAAGCGAATCTTTCTTGCTCATTTTCCAGTTCCAAATTCTTATCACCAATTTATTCTGTTGACATCATTTTTTTGAAGGTATTCACTTACATTTAGTTACAATCATGTTCCGGGAAACTCATTGTTGGTAGGATAGCTTTGACGAGCTCTACGGTTACGGCGGGCAACAGTAAAATTCGAAAAAAGTCTACCCCCAAAAAATTGTTAGAGGACCAAAGCGGCGCATAGTCATCACCACGGCTAGCATGAATAAGCCCAAGCAGATCCAAACCCAATGGCTGGAGATAATCGCAAGCCAGCTTCTCGTTTCTTTACCAACCAAGTCAGCCGCATTCCCTCCATTTATTTGTGGCTTAAGGTTTAGCAATAAGCATCTCATTTCGGATCGGAGATTCTTCAAATCCATTTCGAGAGTCAGGATTCTTGCTTCCAAATCTGAGCTACCATCGCTACCATCAGAAGGATCGTTCAGCAACTCCTCCACAGGTTTCGTTTTTGGGACCCAAACTGGATCCGTCAGATGATCAGAAGCTCTCTTTTGACTATCATTTACCCTCACAGACTTTGCTTTTTCCAGGCTTTGGGATAGGCTCATAAGTTGGTCTCGAATGTCTTGTCTTTTGCTGCTGATAGGCCTGTGACCGCTGTGATCATCCAATGGCACAAGGTCTCTCTCGAAGATATCTTGTTCACATCGATCGACAATTACTCCTGGATCATCTTCCTTGTCATCCAAGTCCACGGGAAATTCGTCCAAGTAATCAACAGGGTCACAATCATTGGCTAACGTGGAAATTGCATTTTCATGGGCGTTTAAGTTTGGGTCTGGGCGTGTCAGAGTCAAAGATAGGGTGATATTGTTGCGCTCTGATGCAGGAATCCCATCCCACAACAATTCTGTCGACAACAAATGATCAGAAATGGCCAAAGGGACAAAACTTAATCTCATCCGGAGTTCAGACTCTGAGGGTTCTGAAACGTAGTAAGAAGGCGTGCAATTTTAGTACAAATCGAGTACAGTTATAAAAAGCTTCTGAGACGACCTGTAAGCTTTTCAGAGACTCTAAATTGACTCAAGTCATTTTCATGTAAGTCGAGACCTTGGAGTTCATTTGAAATAAATAGCTGAAGTCTTGAAGAGACATTTCATTTAGTTTGATGATCTTTGATCGAGGCCAAATCTTAAATTTTGTGCCTGAACTTCGAATTTACATCTTTTCGTTTCTGAACTGTTGACAATTCAACGGTAACAAAATAATATTTTGAACTAAATGTCATTGCAAAGGAGGACATGTGGAGTAGTGGTAGCAGTTTCCTATCATAAGAAAGGTCCCCGGTTCGATTCCCCTCCCCGACCTTTCGCAAGGAAACTTTTAGACGCTAACCACACCCACAGATGGAGACCCAATCCGATACGGACTATGACACTGCCTATCGGAACAATATAAGGACAATGTTATGGCTAGCTTCGCTGGCCGGGCGAGGTTCACCCCTGCGACCCTAGCATCACATTTTTGAAAAACAAAAGTTGACACTAGGTACGGTATTCGTTTAATCAAAGGAGATGTTGGGGTCATGACTAGCGGGCGGTTTTGAAATTGACTTACACATTGAGAAGAAATTCGAGAGGTATTTTCCGACAACAATTTTCTTCTTCCGATAATTCTGCCCATCTACACTTCGGAAACATCAAAGAGGGTTACAAATGCATAATTTGTTTAATTTACATAAAACGAACCAGAGAATCGACATTTGTTTGCAAAAGACTCATTAAGTCATATCGTGAACTATTTTGGGTTCAGGAAGGTCCGTACGGCTCGATTCCAGAGTCTTTGTTACGCTTCATTGAAGGTGCTCATTTTTTTTAAATTTATGGCATATTGTTATGGGGTTTAGATAAAGACTTAAAGGGTTATTAATATCGTGTCAGGTCAGGTTAGGTTAGGTTGAGTTTAAAAGAGTAGCACCGCCAACTAAGTGGTGGAGAATACCGTCTGCCGTCTTTGTTTTAGCAACCTAAACCCTCCAAAGACTCGAGTCACTGTGGTTTAGAACTGGCTTACCACCTAGGAATCCCTTCCAAAGAGCTCAGGGTCGGTATCTTAGAGTTTCGCACAAATAGAAATGTTTCTTTTACTCGAATTTTAAACCCTAATTAAATATCTGTTTACCCGAGTACTCGTCTGGTTTGATCTTGATCTGAATTTGGAAGGATACACGCTGACCAGGCTTGACTTGAACCAGAGATGGGTGGATTCGATAACGGATGGTGGGAGATCGAGGCGTTTGAGCTCGGACCAGGTAAGGATCGGGATTCTCGTTGAAGGCCTCAACCCAACCTTCAAAGATTTCGGGATGATCCTCTAACGAAACGAGACGAACAGTGTTTGGGGGATAAAACGTGAGACGAGCCATGACCGAAGGCCAAAATAACCTTCTTAATTTAGAGAAAACACGCTTGAAACCCTACTGAGCGATGATGAAACCTGATCGATCTGTTGGCTTAAACGGCTTAATCGTTCGAGTCTGAGAGCTTCAGAGATAAACCAGTAAGTCAGGGTGACCAGATGATCAGCTCTCACAAACCACGGATTATTTTGACAGATGCAAGAGTAGGACTCGTAATGGAAAAACTTACCCATTATACTGGCTTACTGGCTGAATTAGCCGTATGAACTAAACAAAACTTAAGAGAAAAATGCAGTGTGGCACATCGATCTTGGTCATTTTGTGGAGGGAGAACTGAGAAACATCACAATAGTCACAACCAACTTGATCTGTGATCCCATGGAATTTCAACTGTCAAGTGAGTTTTGGTTTTGTTGACCTCCGGCCTGTTGAGGTTGTTGCCACTGTTGTTGCCGTTGCCCATGGAGGTCTCATTTTAACTGGAGGTCTTTCCAATTGCCATCGGATACCTCGGTAGGCATTGATCTCATTAAGCAACGGGACTAAAACGGTGATTTAGGCCTTACCATAGATAACTTCATATAGAGATCGATCAGGGGCGCTGCGATCGCATGTTTTCGTCTCAGCTGTCGTTGGTGGAAAAATGTTTCATTCGTAGTCAAGCTACTTAGGACAACTATGGTGCAAATTTGAATTGTTGACGGCTCGTCCAAATTCAGAGTAGAAACCCCTAATAAGACTCCTTGGCAAGCAATTGCTCTCGTCCAGCACGCTTCATAAAACAGGTTTGAGTAAGTTGTCCGACCACATTTTTAAGAACGAAATTTTGAAGAGGTTAAAATGGGGCTCAAGTTAAAGTTTTCATCCATGTGGTGGAAACACTTAGGAACTGAAACGCAAGGAACAAGCCTGGGTTCAGGCTGCCCTCCAGAGGTGTCAGAATTACCTTGTTTACATATAGGCGCAATCATGTCACCCACATTCAAGCACATTGTTGGGAGATTGAAACGAAATTCCAAGTGCCTCATCATTGCGTTGCATTTTGTTACACTTTCGAGATTTTCGAGATGCATTGCTAAACAAGGGTAATCAATAGAGTACATGATTTGCTCTACTAATGTCCAAATCTTTTTTTGACATCTTACGTGTACTATGCCCTAAAAAGCATGTTTTTTATTATTCTACCACTCTTTCTACCTGTATATTTGTAAGATTCAAAAGAAATTAAGATTAAAGAGGAATAACAAACGTTTCATGATAATAATTCAACTTGCCTGAAGCAAAATTTAACGAAATATCTTTGTCCCATTTCCACCAGCGTCAGCTGACCTTAAAACATGCTCATGCGGTACAGCTCCTGTTGAACTTAAGCATTCTAGTTATGGTTTTCTATGGCCTCTACCAAATAAAGGGCCAATTTATCTATCTGGAATTTACACTCAACGCCAAAACAAAATATTTTTCCTGTCTCTAATAATTAGTGACCTGGGTCGCCTGGGTCACATAATGTCCGGAAAAGAAATTGCTTTCATGACACGTCACCAGTAGTTCATTTAACAATCTACCATCTACTGGGCTGGGCGTCTTCCCCTTTTGTTGGGCTGTCCGACGTTGCAAATAAGGGTCCTTATTGTTTTACTGATTATCGCGGTTGTCACTGGAGTTTGAGCCTGATTATTTGCGAGTAATATTGTTCCATACATGTTTGAAACCTCCTTGGTTTGAAATTGCGCTACAAAACTCAAAAAAAAAAATGATAGAGCTCGGTGGATAGAGTGAAGTCACTGTATCTGGGGTCAATATCAGAGTAGTGTTTCCTTCAGCAAGACTGCAAATTTAGATAAACGGCAAACTCATTATATGCCCATAACAGGCCGGCTGTCGTGATTGTCTAAATTCTCCATCCTCAAAATACCCAAAATCAGAGCGCCGCGCTACATCTTTTCTTGACTTTGCTTCACATGCCTAAAAACCATTAAAATATTTTTCAAACTATTCACACACAAGACAAAAAAATGAAGTTCTGACCCAAGCGTCAGCCACATAAATGGTCTTAGGGCCAGCCTCAAAGCCAAATTACTTGAGGTTGTCACTGTTTGTAAAAATACGACAAAGAAAACAAATCGACCCCGAAATTGTTTGCTCTCGTCATTTTGAATGAATTTCGAAAAATTCGTAAAATATTCCGGTTATATGCATTACAAGAAATTTGACAACTATGATATCATATCTGATAATAATTTCCACCATTATAGTATCAAGATAAAGATATTCAGCATGCGGGAGCTCTCTTCGCATTAGGAGAGACTAAAAGGGTTAGGACTGTAGGGTTCACTGTTCAGAGAAGATACGAAAGTAAGTATCTTATAATGTAGGTTTTCAAAAGAATTCATGAGCTTTATCCCAACCCAAGTTTTAGGGCCAATTGTATTGACCATAGCGGCTTAACGTTCGTTTTGAAAACACTCTCAAGCCCTCAAGAATCCAGGTTCATCAAAACAATGAACCCCCTATATTTGCAGGGTATATGTAGGGGGTGATCCTGTTGCAGGATTTAGGCCAAACTTTAGGACAAGCTTTTGACCTGTTCAACCTTCCATCCAAGGGCTAGCCAGATCCACCAACTCTAATTCGTGAGTGCATCTGACATTTTATGAATTTAAAGCTAATAAGATAAATCAGTTCTTTTCATGTAGGGGATTCAATTCCGCGCAAAGGAGAAAAAGGTATGCATTTGAATTTGAAAGCTCCTCGCAGTAAGCTATTTGGGTGCTGTGTCAGCCTGTGGGCCTTAGTGAATTTGACATCGTGAGACTGCTGTCGTTGATGTTGGCAGAGCTGACATGAACCAAAACAAACACATGCTCCATGCTCCCCCCCCCCAGGACACACACTAACAAATATTTACAGACATAAAACTCAGAGGTTTGATAGGCAATTGCGACGTTTTACATACAGACCCTGGCAAAAATTGATTGATTTGAAGACTTCATTTCCAGATGCTAAAGACTAAATCGAATCCACACTATTTAAAATATGAAGCCTTTGTTCCTCCCATGTCCTTATGTAGTCTTCATGGTTGTTTGTTCATTACGTTTTTTTCGGACGTCTGAATTGCGGCCTCTATTCACACTTACAACTAGCAACAAAGGAACAGAGCTTGAACCGTTAACAAAAGAGGGAACGTATTACCGTTACTTTTCCAAAAAAGCAATGCATTACCCTTAACTTCACAAGGATAAAAGGGTTTGAGAGTAAAGGGTCATTTGGTTTTAATTAATTTTTCATTTATTTATTATAATTTTCATAATTTTTATTAAACATTTTGACAATTGTTTTTCAAGGTTTGAAAAAAGTTAACATAAGGCAAGTATTCCACTGGTTTGACGCAAGGAGAATCAGGGTTACATTTTAGGCAAACTTACAGGTTTCCGTCATGCAAGTAGTAATGTCATGTATCACAAAAACCGTAAATTGATAACCTTGGTTGCAGCCTCTCGTGAATATTTATTTGATCCTATCAGTAGCAAATTAATCATTTCATTTGAGATGGAACTTCTGAAAAATCAGAGAGGAGATCTTCATGCATTATTTCTTTCCCTCATTTCAAAAAGAAGAAGATATTGGTAATGGGAGGGCTCAAAAATACGTTCCGTTATGTCACTTTGTAATGAAAGTAGAAGATTGTCAAACACTTAATCAAATGAAGCATATGTTATTGAGTTAGTGAAATATGAGCAGTTTTTCAGACCACTCCTCTTTCCCCAAAACAAAAGTGACAAAATGACAATCAAAAGAATAAATGACAAAGGCCTTGTGACGGATTGACACAAGATATGCTTTGACTTAGAATTTGATGGACAATCTCGGAAGTATTCTGACAAAGTTGACTAAATCCATTGTTTTAATGAATAAATCTCTAGATTGCTGCGTAGTTTAGCATCTGTTCTTTTCCCAAAATTTCAAATAGAGATTGTAATACAATATACCTCTTGGCATTATTCATGGCCTTTTAGCCTTCTTCTCTCGTCTGATTAGGACGCTTTATCCCTGGAACATTAAATGGTTCATTCAAGGGCCCTGGTTTAGCCACGTTAGGACATCACACATGGTCTGAAACGTACGTCTCGCAAGCTAGTTGGTTTGCAGCAATAACAAAAACACTCACACAACCTGAGAATATTATGTCTGTAAAAAATAGGTTAGCCCATCTCTCATCCGCAGTCTCTCCCTCTGTCCATTTCGTTCTGAAGTCCGTGATCCGTCATGATCCTCAGCACTAGTCTTGCAATATTGAAACTCAGCCAATAAACCAATTGCGCCCACACCATTGCGCCCCGAGATTGCCAATCCATTGTCAACTATTCATTAGCTCCCGCCAGCTCGCGACCTCACGACGATGTTGACCAAACTCGGCCCTTGTCTCTCGCCGATGTGGGCTCGCCTTCTCTATTCCGGCAAAGCCGGACGCGTCCGTTCGTGGCACAGTAGTGGCCGATGGTTGAAGCAAGACGAGGTGGTTGCCAACGGCCCAGCAAATGAGGCCACGCCTCCGCCTTCGGCCGTGGTGAAGTCCCATTCCAGCCAGGTGGAAAAGCCCTTTCCCGAGCGGACGTTGGTCGAGTTTGCAGAGGAAGAGACCTCCGTGCCTGTCATGAGCCTGAAAGAAGAAGAGTATCGACTCAAAGTCAAGGACTCGTATCTCGTCGACTATAAGAACAACCAAGGTTTGGTCAGATATATGTTCAAGAAGCCATTCGAAACCTCCTACCTCACCAATCGACCCATCCAGAACAATATACTGCGGGCCGTCGACCAAATCAAACCCCAGTCCATGCAGAAAACCACATTCTTCAAGGAGGGCATAAATCATCATTACGAGGTGTGCATTGTGGGCGGCGGACTGATCGGCCTGTGCACGGCTTTCCACATACACAAAATCTGGGTTGGGGTTTTCGTTTCAGTATCGCCAGTGTGTCACCACCACAACCGGAGGGACCATTCGATTGCAATACTCGCGGCAAGAAAACATTGAAATGGCTCAATACGGGGTGGATTTCTTCCGGCAGGCGGGCAAGTTGCTATATACGCATCATGCGCCCCATCAGCCGCGTGTCAATTTTCACCCTACTGGGCTCCTAGCTCTGGCTGACGACTCTCAAGCCGAGCTTTTGGAACAGACACACGGAGTGCAAATGTAAGTTGAAATGAATATGGCCTTAAGCATTGCCAAAGAAGACGCAGTACAAATTCATATTTTAATGCATGCCATCGATAATCTTCCTTGGGCGTTTCAGAAGTCTCGGGGTGCGAGCCGAACTGATGTCACCTGCTCAACTTAGCAAAAGATTTCCTTACATCAACACGCAAGGGGTAGCCGTGGCCAGCCATGGCCATGAATGTGCGGGCAGGGTTGATCCATTCGCCCTCCTTAGCAATCTCAAGATGAAGTGCGAAGATCTCGGAGTGACCTTCGTACACGGAGACGTGCACAATTTTGTCCACGAGATGCTGAACGACCAAAAATTCGTGGATGAAGAGGGCCGTAGTCTTAAGACGGGGAAGGCAGTCACCGACCGGGAAAGTGAAATCGAAAGAGTGCACAACCGTGTCACTGAAGCTCATATTCATCTGCCGGATGGTGATGTATGGCCTTTGGCTGCGGGTAGATTTATCCTTTGTGGTGGCCATCAAAACGGACATTTAGGTCGTCTCTGCGGGTTTGGGCTTGGCAAGGAAGAGTTAGTGGCTGATCTGCCCGTTGAGCCCCGGAAGCGATATTACTTCAAGCTATCAGCTCCCCAGGGTCCCGGTTTGAATTGTCCACTCGTGGTGGATAACACGGGCGTATTTTTCCGCCGAGAAGGCTATGGTGGCGTGTACTATGTCAGCCGGCCTCCAGGTTGCCTGGAAAATGAACCCAGCACTCAAAATTTAGACGTGGATATGGATTACTTTCACGAGTGGGTCTTGCCACCATTGGTTGATCGAGTGCCAGCGTTCAAAGATGCCAAGGCAAGTGGTTTGAATTGTCAAGGTTATATTTGTATCTTAAATTTAAACTGTTCATTTCTCCCCACAATACTCCAGGTCATGGATTGTTATGGAACCTTTGAGGATGTCAACTTTCATGACGAGAACCCCGTTATCGGACCCCATCCTTATCATACAAACGTTCTTCTCGGCGTCGGTGGAAGTGGCATGGGAATTCAATTAGCTCCAGCTATCGGCAGAGCTCTGTGCGAATATCTCACCGAGCACGAATGCAAAACTCTGTCATTGGAGAATTTTGACTTTCAAAGGTTGCTCTTTCACAAACCTATGTTTGAAGCCATTCATTTATCGTGATAAATATGCTATTGCCCAATTTTGTAAAAACTACGATGTCTACTCGCACTGTATGTTCTTGGCTTCTCATTTAAGGAAATGGAGTCTGTAATTCCAAGCTCCGTTTCCGGATGGCTCATTCTCCACAAAAATAACTATTGGGAGAGGTTGTCCATTGGGTGCTAACTGATTGCTAAGAGCTAAGGTGTTGCCTGAAGTTCCGAGTTAATTGCGCTTCTGGTGGGAAAATATCTACCGCAACTAGTTGGCCGGAAATTCAGCGGGAGAAATTTCATGTAGCCAGCAGCAGTTGCGAATCTCGCCACAAACAGGGTGCAACAAATAGTTCCAGAGTAGGTAACCGGGTCGCTCCTCCCTAACGTCCCCCCCCCCACGTTTTCCTCCTGCTCCTCTTGACTTGTATTTGGGCCACGGATCTCTTATTCTTCAAGTCCCATGGAGCACTACATTTAGTGCGACTGTGTGACATCGGGCCTGCTTTGCCTTTTCATCTCAAGCCTTTCGTACTGATAGGTAGTAGTGGTACTACTCTTCTTTTGTATTCCACAACTACCCAGTTGTTCGTTCAACTCTATCTCTCTGCCGCTCATTGGCCCGTCGTTACTCTGGTAGTGCACCAATGTCATCACCATCACCACCATTCTCCTTCCTTGCCTTGTTTTCCTTCGCATCTTCCTCCTCAATATACGCGTTACTACATACGTACATGGTGTACGTACACACTAGCGAGCCTTTCCAAACGGCCCAATGCTCTTCGTGTTTTTCTTCTTCTTTTCTTTCACAAGCATCGTCATGCCTTCTTGACGGAACACTTCACCAGTGCACACCTATTAGTACCGCATACACATCCCCCATAGGTCCCCCCTAACACCCCTGTTCATCCGGCTTGCCCGTCCGGGCTGGCGGGTTGGGTTGGCGATGCTAAATGCATCATGACCGGGTACTGACGAGGTGAGAGACTGTCATGGAGTTGGATATCAAGTACAGCCGAGCTGGGCATTCTCACCGACCGTCTCCCGGTCCCAGCCGAGGAGTGGTTGGAGACGAGATTGTAGTATATGTGTAGTCGTAGTCTCGTCCTCCATACTGCATGCAGGCACATGGATACATCCAGCCGACGGTCCACACTGACTTTTCCACAACTGGGACTTCCAATCCATCTATCTATCCACCCAACAGTGCCAAAAGAAGAACGAAGAGGCGAGCGACCACGGACATTGAGAGAGAGGCTGAGGCAGAGAGAGACACGCTCACAGGAATGGGAGGCATTACTGGATCGAGATTACTGAACACTGAGAGTGACTCTGAGACAGACCATGGACAGACCTAGGCAGACAAGGAAGGAGAAGGGAGAGGAGGTGAGTTCTCCACACTCATTCGTTCACTCACTTGGTTCAAACTGAAACAGGCCAACCTTTCTTGGATGTACGAGTACATACACAGATTACAGAGTACAGAGTACAGAGCAGGACGGCGACGCGACGGGAAACAGGAGGATTACCAGCAGTTCACTCACTGCCTTTTTCCGTCTACCCTTCCATCCCTACCCGAACTCCCAAAGTCCACCAGAGACTTCGACCATCAGACAGATCGCACTACAAGTGGGCCAGAGAAAAGGCCCTAGGATCTCGTAACCGACCTCTCGCATCATCGCAGAGTGAGCGAGCGGATTGGCATCCTTCGTCCCAGCAGCACGCACTTCGTGTTGGTGTTGTTCCCTATTTGTTCCACCTTCGTTGGATAGACTGTGTCTCTCTCGTGATTGCGTTCGTTCTCCGTTGTCCGTCCTTCGTTGGCTCGATTGAGTCAGGAGACTCTAGAGGAGGGTTGAGACGTCAGGCACTCACTCCATCCATCCATCCGCACACATGCAACTGGAGAGGAGGAGATCATCTGACACAACAAGAGCGCCAGTACTACTACCACCCCCACCATCATCATCGGCCCCTCCACGACCAGAGTGAAGCGACCTCGAAACAAGTGCAACCAACCTCCGAGGTCCCAGGAACCGAGTAAGACACACTCTCACACACACACACACAGACATACACACCCACAGCCAGAGAGGAACAGAGTGAGGCACCGAGAGTGAGGACGTTGTTTGCCGAGGCAACTCGATGATTGTTGTTCTCCTTCTTCCCGTTGTTCAGACTCAAAGACTTGGATAAAAAGGGAAGAAGGAGGAGGAAGAGTGGAAACAGGATAAGAGGATGTGTGCGTGGAAGAGAGGCCGAGAGGCAAGAAAGGATGGATGGATGAATGGACCTCGAGCTCCGGCCACAAGAGGAACAGCGTTGCCTGGCTCGAGTTCGACCGTCGTGAGGACGCACGAATAGCCATACCTAATAGTCGAGGATTGTCCTCTGGAGCGAGAAGAGGAGCTCAGATTCATTGTTCAACGATGAGCCAGAGCGAGAGGAGGTGGGGCTGGAGGAACCTCTGGACATACCGCCAATCCTCTTGACTCGACGCCGTCGTTTCTGCATCTTTGACCTAGAGATTAATAACCAAATCTGGAGCGACCCACATCGACCCAGTGACACCACTAGTCCCACTCGAGGCCGTCTACGGACTGAGCGAACTTCAGGTCTTGACGGGACCTTCAATCAGCTTGCACAGCTTGCCGTGCACATGTGTATGAGTGAACGAGGTCTCTTTTTATCTGGCCGGGCTTTAAAGATATCAGGAGAGGCCCGCCGTCCTGTCGTCCTGTCGTCCTGCCTAGTCCTGCCTAGTTCCAGGTGAACAACAAACACTAACTCACTCTTCTTCTTCCTCGTCTTCGTGAACAATCATCATCAATTCATCATCGTCCACAGCAACGAGCTCTGGATAAAAGTCCAGCTGATTGTCGGCTCAACGACTTATCTTGCGTCTTCATACAAACAGCCCAACTAGTGAGTGATTCCAGTGTCAAATGAGGGCGATCCTCATGGTTCTGACCCGACTTGTCGACCTGTAGATCCGTGGGAAAACCTTCTCCTCCCGTCCCAGACTCGTCCGTGCATAAGGCCTCGACTTCATGATGAGTGGCGGCGGAGGCGGTGATCAACGCGATGACATCACGAAAAAGACGTTTGGAAAGTGGCTCAATTCCCATCTGACGGATCGACCCGGGGCCCGCACCGTTACGGACCTCTATTATGACCTGCGTGACGGGCACATCCTCCTGGATGTACTGGAGGTGTTGACCCAGCGCAAGATCCGCCATGAGCGCGGCTCTTTGCGGGTCCACAAGCTCTCCAACGTGAACACCGTGCTCAATGTGCTCAAGGAGAACCAAGTGAAGTTAGTCAACATTGGTAATGTCGACATTGTCGATGGGAATCCCAAGATCACATTGGCCCTTGTGTGGTCCGTCATTTTGCATTGGCAGTTCGATAAGGTCTTGGGCCAGGATATGAAACACGTGTCCAATCTGGAGTCTAGTTTGTTGGCCTGGTGCCGCCAAACTGTGTCCGAGTACAAAGGTTATGGCGTGAATATCAGTGATTTCTCCACCTCCTGGCAAGATGGTTTGGCCTTCGCGGCCCTCGTGCATAGTTCAAAGTCAGATTTGTTTGATTGGGAGATGGTGTCCAAGAAATCGCCACAGGATCGCCTAGATTATGTGTTCCAGAAGATTAAGGATCGATTGAACATTGCTCAGCTCCTTGATCCGGAAGACATCATCGGCACCCGACCCGATAAGAGGTCGGTAATGACCTATGTGATGTGCCTTTTTCATGTTCTGCCCCATGAGACGATTGACCTCGAGACTCTGCAGGATGTGTCTATCGAATCCGACCCCGAACTGCAACGATCCCAAGAGTGTATCGGCTCGCCCTTGAAAACCCCCATCAAGGAATTGACCAAAGGTAAGCCAGCCACTACTTGATTAATCCTGGAGGCCATCTGCGTGTCAAAAGTCTCGTTCGTTGCCATCATTCGTCATGTTGCCCAAATATCTCAAATTGCTGCTCCCCAATGAATTTGTAGTCTAGCTTCATTGCACAGTATTTTGACAGGCGTTTCCTCCATCCACAAAGTTTTCCTTCCCCGTTCGTTTGCGTATTATTTACTTCACCGTTGTTGAATGCTGTAATCCATACCACTGGATTATTTGTTATGCCTTTAGTGCCTGCAATGCTCCTCATGTGCTACAAATATTTACAAACTACTATACTCTTGGATTTGAAATAACTGGTACGTAATTCTGTTAGCGAATCAAATGACAGACTTTTGTCAGGTTTGTGAGGTTGAGGCTTGAGAAAGTCGACCAAATGAACATGGCCCTCGTTTAAACCCGGGGTTGACTTCATCAATCTTTTCGCTGGAAGCGCCGGCCCCGAGTGTTAATTCGTGACGACAAGAAATCAACTATAGCCAAAAAGGTTATGCGTCAATATTTATCCAAGTCTAAATTCAAAAGTAGTAATTTTTCCTAGTATTATTAAACCCTTAGTATACCCGGAGATTTCGAATGATCGCCTTCCTGACGTACCCTTTCGACTAGATCTTGCATTGAATATTGAGTAATGGCAAGTCGTCCACATTTTTATCCTCTGCAGACAAAGGACAGAAACTCGTCATTTACTTTGAAGGAAACATTTTACCAGTCACGTATAATCTTGTTCCCATTTTTAATTAACTCCCCTTAGTCAAGAGAGATGACATTACTTTCGGGTTTTTTTGACAGCAAGAATGTGCGAACCCACTTCTTGGCCTCCTGGGTATCAGTGTGCTAAATTAGAAATGCGGGTACATGTGCATCCGTGCAGTTGTCGTGGCTCGACTTGTGTATGTCATTTCCCCCTTCCTTCACGTCCATAGATGGAATGAATGCCTTGTTGGAGGGGGTGACAATCCAATGTGACTGAGTGTTTGCAGACACCCAGATTGCTCAAGATCTACACTATCTTGTAATGGAATTTTCTCTTTAAGGAGAGCCCATGACCTACAATATGTTTTGCCAAGTCCATGAAGATGCCCTGGAGTGGTTACTGGATGTGGAAGATAAGCTAAAACAGCTAGAGCCCGTGAGCAATCATTTAACCGAGGCTCGGAGCCAGTTTCTAAGGGATGGTTCATTCATGGCCGAAGTCCACGACCAACACGGATCAATAGGCGAGGTAAGGAGTCATTGCTTATTCACTGTATTTTTACATGCATGGCACGATCTTGACAACGGAAATCGAAACATGTTGTCAGCGAGCTCCTTAAGCTCAACACATCTGTGCTTGAGAGACTGAGTGAATATCCCTTGAAGGGCTTCTTCATTATTCTGACCGGTGGTGTGTTGCACCGGAACGGCACTCGTCAACCCTTGAGGAAAAAGCACTTGTGGGGCTTTGGGAATCGAACAGCCCGCTTAAACACGTTTGTTTTATTGAAGGAGATTCTCAAGAATTTTCCACCACCCTTAGAGACAAAAACTACGACAAGGTATGGGCAAAACAGCTCCTGAAATGTGTAATTAATCTCTCATTTGGTTAAAGCCGAGCTGAAATTGAATACGCGGCAAGTTGCTTCATTTGGGAATGTAATTGTGATCATGCAATGAACTAATTGGACAAGTTTTCCTGCTTCACATTTTCACACTGCGACCTCATCAGCTCCACGCATCTTATCAGTTGCTCTTGCATTAGCAATCTTATGCGCACATACTGCAATACCCCAATATCATCATGGTCATAGCCAAATCCATCTCTCCCCTCCAATGTTTTGAAAACTGCTCGCTCCACTTCGGATGTGTACACATTACTTGAGTCCGAACCGATTGCCTAAGTGCGAGTTCGTCGAGTAGAAGTGGATAGAGTCTGCGTAGCTCATTCATATATTCTTCCTTCCTATCGTTGCTTCATCCTTCCTGGCTTCATTTCTTCCTCCGTTCGGCCTTCTTCTTTTCTTTCTTTCCCTCAAAATAAGAACTAAGTTAAACAAAAGTCCGAGGAAAACGAGGTGTTCGACTCGCTCGGATGTGAAGGCACTACAGTACCTTCTATGAATGTTAGCTTCGGAGGTCATAAGCCTTTCCGTGACAAGAAATTCGAATGGAAAGAGATCCATAAAAAACAAATGAGAAAGAAATGACACTCTTCCTCAAACAGGAGGAGGAGTAAAGCTCTCAACACTAATACAAATTGCTTTTGGAGGGTCGTCGAAAATTGATGTAAGATAAGTCTCAGAGTTATCGGGTTACTCCGATCATATCATTTGATTGTCGTTGACCGGCTAGACACATATAAACGTAGATACATGTTCGTAGAATTTCCTCGAGGAAACGAAAAACCGGGCGACAGAGGCACCTCTACGATCTTTTAGAACATTTTGCCAACAATCTCTGGAATTGATTCTTCTCCAGATGTAACAAGCATAAAATTCCTCGGAAATACGCAGAAATGTTCGAGAACTCAATTTTAGAACCAGCTCTGTTCCCGTTGTTGACCCCAATTTTGTCTGTCTCCCTTGATGCAATGCAATTGGGTTTATCGAATTCCGTTGCCTTTTGTGTTCCATGAATCCGTCGCTTTTTTTTGTCTGACTTTGTTTTCCTACTCGGCTCCTCGAGATATAGTCCTTTCGAATCCTTCCTTTATTCATTCTTTTGCTATTGTTGCCTTGCAGGTCTTGTCCGAGGGGTCTTTTCTTTTGGAGCGAGCCGTCCTCACAGCATTTGAATCGAAGGACGTCCGCATTCGACAAAAGCTTCTAAGCGATCGGTGAGTCCAACCAGCAAATACTGTACGACTCGTGAGAGCCCCTAAAAGTAGACTTACCTAAAGGAGGAAAATAGGGCCCTTATGATTCCCGCTTCTACGATAGTGTGCCCTTTTTCTGACATCTTGTGTGTAGCCAAGGGGCGAATGAGAACCAACTTGCTTATGAAGCTGTTTTAAGGGAGCTGAAAGCATTCCCTCCTCTTCCACTAGAGCCGAGATGTCACTCCATCTAGCTCTTCATCTCCGTTTTCTGTATTTGACAGTCTCCAATTCACGGTTTCAGATGGGAAGCCTTCCGAGGAATGGCCCTCAAACGTCAAAACGAACAAACCGAGGTCGTCACGAGGCTCCAAGAGATCGAAGTTGGAGAAATCAGGGACTGGATGACCTCTACAGAGGATAAAATATCTAGAATGGGTCTATGTGGAGCCTCAATTATGCTGGTAGAGAAGCAACTTCATGAGCAATCCGAGTTACAAAAAGAATTTGAGGTGCAAGAGGTAAGTTGCATGAATCATCCTTGCCACGGTTCCTTTCCCCCGACCGAAAACTTTTTTAAGCTCTAAGCCGCTTTTCATTTGGTGTTGCACGGCTTCCTAATCCTATGGCAACTTTTCTAGATGATGAAAAAATCGATCCCTAAATCGCTTTATAGCCTCTTCTCCGATCTTTTTTGTTGCCATAGTTTGTGGTGCATGGTGGTTCTATTCCAAAGTTGAAGGCTAAAGAGGAACAGATCCTCGAATACCAACTCCTTCTGACACTCGGCAGTCTGTGAAGGTTCGGTTCCCAGTCCGTAGTCCTAAAGACTGAGGTCCACCAAACAAAAACCAAAAACCACCCATTTGGTGGAGGAGGAGCAGTCAAGCGAGCTCCCCAGAGAAGCTTTTAGCAAGGAAGGAGCAAGGCTTTCAACTGGCAGAAGGAAGTAGACCTGATCTCTACGGTATCCGTCAGATTGGAAATGTATGGTTCGAGCAAATTTGCTTTTTTTTTATTTCTAAAATTGATAAATAGCCATGCCATAGACAAGCTTTCTTTGAATGGCATTTGAGACTAGCCGATGAAGTCGACGGCAAGCAAGCTGAGAGAAAACAGCGAATAGCAAGCTTGCGTGATCTCGTCGTAAATAGTCTCCTTACGCTACCGTCTAATAATAGAGCGTGCAGGGCACGTTCTACAACTGGCCAATGAATCGGACTCATTTTACAACCCCAGATAGCTCATTGATACAAAGTAAAGGAAAGTCTCTCTCTGTGGCATTGTCACCTCACTTTTGTTGCAAAGTGTGCATGCATGCATTGACGTGGGTTCTCGAAGATCATCCACTCAGCGTTATTATCGATGAGCGTCTGTTCCAAGGAGAGAAACAGCACTCTCTTGAGAAGGAATGTGGTTGATTCTCTCTTGATTCCAGCAGTTCTCAAAATGAACACACAAATAGGAAGCAACTAATTCGAGATTCCCAACACGAAGACGGCCAACCCCTTTGAATGCTAATGACTGATGTAATTATGACGTTGAAGATAATCATAAGAATCATCTTGGCTTCTCTTTTCTTAAAGGCCAAGTTCTCCGAATTTATCGACATTGTGCCTTCTTCATCTTCGTCGTCGTCATCGTTGTCGCCGTCTTCGGTGGCAGGGGCAGGAAATCGCCAAAGTGGAAACTTGAAAGGAGATGATGGATCTGGCGATCTTGAAGGTCAACTCATGGCTCTTGGGGAGCGATGGACCGTGTTGTGTACTTGGATTGAAGAGAGGTGGAAATTCCTCACCAAAGTTGCGAATACGTGGAAAAAAGTGGAAAAGGAGCAAGACATTCTTAGAGCATGGCTCTCAAGAGTAGAAAAGTCCCTTCGTCAAATGGAACGGTCACCAACCGAGGATCGACTCGAACTCGAAGAGCAATGCAGAGTGATAACAGTAAGTGGATCTTCGTTATATTTCGATCATCTGAGAATTTTCGAGCCTTTGGTTGTTGGAGCAAATACTAAACTAAAAATTCTTGATAAACCAACAACATCAAAGTAAACATGAACAATAGCACACACTGTCACGTAATTAAGGCATGAGATATTTACTCCAGCACCACAAAGGACGCGAAGAGACAAAGCTTCGAAGAATGTGTGTCAGTCATTGAAGAAGTGACAAAATGACAAGGTTTATTGTGAAGACGGCACGTTGGAAAAAAAGCGCCACTGACATGATGATTCTTGTTCGGGAGCGCAAATTTACCCAACGAGTGAGTGAGCATGGGCCGCTTATTGCTTTTAAAGTAGGTTGCGTTATCAACTTCGTTGAAAGTTCGTGCCTTAGAATGGATGAGAGGGTGCGGAAACGGCAATGTTAGCCATGATTTTGGGTTGAAAATTAGTGGTATCCAAGTCTGGACTATCAGGTCTCTAAAGCTCGTCATGGCCCCATGTCTCGGCCACTTGGGCAATTTCTCTAAAGGCCAAAGCCACTTCATCCTTATCCGGAAGAAACTCATCCCAAAATGGAGGGTTGTACTCCCGACCAGTTGCGATTGTGCTCGAAGAAAACATGGATGCAAGACCAACCCAGATCACAGAAATTGCCAAGACATTCACCCAATTGGCTATGATATGAAGGCTTACGTGATCTGGGGAAAAGGCCTTTGACATGCTGGACATAATGGTGCGAAGCATTCCTTGGTCGCTGCTCGACGGATCATTTCCTTGTTTGGTGTGGAAAGGAGATTGTTGTCTAAGCACTGAGTCTAGCACCTTCCGACCAGATTTTTTGATCATATTCTTGATGCTCTTGGGAATCTTTCGGCCAATATTGTCGAGCCGGTTCTGAGTTTTCGAATCCGCGAAACCGTTTTGTGAAGTGTTATCAATGACGTCATCATCCAAGTGGTGAACAGTATCCTCGTCGTTTTCATATCGTTGAGAGTGTCGTCTCCAAGCATGGTCAATGCCATGTTTGTCACGCCCATGGGTGGACTTTTTGCGCTTCCGATATGCTCTCTTTTTCGATTGCTTCACTGGTGCTTTTTGGAAACGATGGAAATCATGTTGAGTGTATTCCTGATGTTCATCGCTTTCATCCAGATGGAACGTTTTGTCAAAGTCCAACATATCCTGCTCGGAATAGAAGGTCTCTAAGACATCGTCCGCCAATTTCTTCTCTATTGAATGCCTCATCTCAATCGGTTCATCGAGATGAGCTTTAGAATACCGTTCTCTGGCGAACTCGTGCTTACTTTCGTCCTTGAAAGAATACCTCCCCATGGGATCGTGTTGCTGGAACGGATTGTTCTCACGCCTGAATGTGTGCTGACTTCCTTCTAGAGCTCGGGTATTTCGTAGGATACGAGGCATTTCCACGCCTGTATCGGCAAGTAGTTCCATTACATGGGAACAACTTACAAACCATCCTACAAGTATGGTTCGAAACCACATACCACTCACTGACGGGGACCCCATTGATATTAGATATGATCAGGATCAAGTCACAAATGAAACTGACACGAATCCAAGAGGTTCGTTAGCATTTCTAGTTGGCTGACGACCAATGGTCAAGTGACGGAACATCAAATGGTCTTCTGGTCTTCCCCCTTGTGCTTCCTCAGTTGTTTCGAGGGGCTGAACTAGAGGGGAATCGTCGATTTCTCCGCGTTTTTCGCAAGTGATGTTTCCTCTCTGGCTCCCATGTTTTACGTTGTCCCTTTTCTTTTCGCTCCTGTTTCGTTTGGTCGGTTGCTGGTTTCGTGGCAGAGCGGACGGTCCAAGCAAGCATTACTTGAACATGTTGTTGGGCGGAAGAATAAAGCCAAGGAGATTTTCAATTAACAACCGGTGGAGTGTCCATTAAGAGTTGAGTGGCACGATGTGCTCGATTTCCTTGTATGCACACTCACACTCGCATTTGCAACAGATTGTCTGAGAGAGAAAGGGAGAGAACCAAAGTAAGCACGCAAGATCGCCCCGAATTGACTCTCAATTGAGTTTTCTAGCTTGCTCTACCTTGTATGTTCACTTTCTTCACGATTCAGCCCTCCATCGTAAAGTAAATCTGTTGCAAGATCGGTATGCATTATTTCAGGCGCACTTCTCTGGGTGAAAGGGGAGCTGCTTCGCCATTGGACCTTTGGGCTTAATAGCGCATCTTCTAAGGATTAGGAAGTATGTACAATGTACATGGGAGTGTGCAGATGAGATCGACCAATATGTTCATTTGACCATTTGTCTATGGACTTTCAAATTCGACCTGCTTCATGTTTTTTACGAGAACTGCCATGTGTGCCTTATTAGTTTGTACGCCATTTGTCAATGGTCGCTTTCATTTTTTTGCGCTCCCTCCTAAAATTTGCATGCAAGTTGGCCTTTAGACCGAGCACTGAATTATCGGAGTGCCCTCCAGTATATTCTCGAAACAATGGTTCACAGTGAAAAATGATACTGAAATTGCCGATTTAAGGCTTCATATCACATTTATCACATACTTGGTTCATTGGCAATTTTGCTCTTTCGAAACAATTTAAAACTTTTGTGGACGGTCAGAAAAATACAAAATAAGTTTTGTAGTTTGTCGCGGGGAAACAAGACTTGAGATCCTATATCCATACATATATTGATAACGAAGAAATTGCGTTTTTTCAAAGAAAAAATATTCTTTTGGATTCCCTTTCCTTGCCTTTCGAAAGAAAACTTTTGGACACAAAGTCACCCACCTAAACAAATGCTGCCTGATTAGAATGTGAAATTAATTACTCAATAATTCAAAATTTTCTCCTCTGATACGATTGACGGGTCAAAAGAGTTTACTTTTCCTTTAAAGTTTACGCGTCTGGTTTATTTTGCTTTGTTTGGTCAGTTGGGTGATTTTTTGCGGACCGGAGAGTAACAGGGAAGAATAGAGAATTAAAACTACTCTCCAATGCGGGGTAGCAAGAAAAATTTTCATCTCGTATTTTGAGTCAAGCATTTTGAGAGAACAGATGAGCGATTAAGCCCCCAAAATATTTGACGACAATTCAAGTTTGTGAAAGATTGCACTTGATTTCAGAAGAAACCACGTACTCTTTCATGGTTGAAGCGTTGCAGAACTCTCATTTTCGTATTGCTGCTTGTAGGTATTCAAATCTGTTCATCGGCAATTAACCTCTCTCCGCTAATTTTAGAACTTTCCCTCAAGCTAAAGTTTTCCTCCTGTATGGAGTAAAATTATTTCTCCCTCCCCTTTGTCAACCTAAAAGCTTGAACTTTAATTTTGAGCATCTTCTTCTTTCAGAGCATTCAAGATGAGTTGATCAAAGACAAGGTGAAGCGTTTCAACCATTTGGAGGCTTTATCGGACACGTTATTAGACACATTCGAAAAGGATAACCAAGAGGCGAGACAAGTTATTGAGGCACAGATGGAAGACCTACAGGACAGGTAAGTTGATATATAGGTACAGTAAACATATGCACAAGTGCAACTGGAAATGCACGCATTGAATTTCAAACAAGCCTTTATTTGACATCTGTAGCGAGGCTCACTCCCCACCCAAAAAATGAAATAACGCACCTAAAAATTCGTCCGTCACTGCTCTCTTCCGATGTATAGTGTTGTCTTCAAAGACGGAAATAGGTGCCTTAATTCACCCAAAGAGCTCTTTTCGAGTTTTAGCACATTTGTACCTATATTCGAAACGAACCTCCCGTTCAAATTAGGGTCCCTAATGACAATCGGAAACTTTCAAGCGTTCACTTTGTCGGGGTTGCAACGGTCGTAGTAATAGGGTAATCTGATTTCTCCGTATCCCTTGACGATTTTTTTCGTCAAGGGTTGTTAACGCTGTGGGTTGTCAGATTGATGGACGCTCAACTCAACCCACGTTGTTTCTTGTGCATGGGTCTCTATTGGTCCATTGTTATCTCTCGGTCCAAGCTTCTGGACGTTTTTTGGCCACATTTCATAGTAGCCACGTACCGTGTTGGGCAGTGAGAAATTCAATACTCGCTTTTTCTGTTGCTCTTTAAGGCCACAAAATTTGCCCTAAAATTCAGAATTTTTGAGGCAAGAACACGAGGGCGACCTCTCGTTTGTTTCACTTTGGCTTTTTATTTGGAATTCGTGTTCAGTCTCTCTTGTTTCCTCTCTCTCTCTATCTCGCTCTCCCTCGCACTAGTTCGCTAAAGGCAATGTCACGGAGAGTGACAAGATATTACGTTCGAATCAAGTGAAACGTGAATGTTCATATATTCATGTCAAGACGGATCCCGAGAGGCTACAGAAACATCTCATTTCGAGGTTCTCCATTCAAAAATGGCATGCTTTCGAAGTAATGATGGCAGAATGCGATCAATGCACTCCCATGTATTGTCATATCGTCAAGAAAACTAAGACAATGCACTTCTTGTGTGATCACTGATCAGCCAAGTTTAACATTTTTCACATACCCCCCGATCTTGGAGTCTATTTTCCATCGATGTTGCTGCAGTAGCCACGGTACAAGCCAGAGGAGTGTGCGTGATACGCATTTTGCTTGCATCCCTCTTAAGCCTCCCTCTGCATCTGATTTCCCCCTTTTTCGGGAGGATCCGGCTGAGGCTTTGCCGTCGAGAAGCTACGGTACTACTAGCTATCCAGAGCCCCTTTCCTCGAAAGAGAGATGTCCACTTTGGCGATTTGAGTCAGTTTCAGGCTTTCTCAAGATCTTGAGATTTGCTCCAGTTGGAATCTCGATGTTTCCGCCCCGTCGGTCGAGTCGTTCGTTCGCTCGTTCGTTTGTTCGTTCGTTGCTTCCTTCAGCTAGTACATAGCATATTGCTTGAACGCTCAGCAGTCTTCTGTAAGAAGTAGTTACTACATAGGTTGTTCACCACGTACCCCGAATGCTATCTATCGGTTGTATCTATTCCGCGTGTTTCGGACGAGCTTTCATGGAAATTCATATCAGGTGCCAATTCTAGTGGGTTCGAGCGAGCGCAGTGTTCGTTCGAGCTCAACTCGACGACCCATAATATCCTTGCTCGTTGCGGGTTCTTCTGTCCATCAAAGAGGTCGCACTGCATGCAGTCATTTTGACCGCTTCCCAGTCAAAGTGCAACCTCCATCATCCCTCGGTCTCGGCCGGTGAAGCACACACATACACACTCCCATCCCATCCCATCCCATGTCAGTGAACAGTGAGCCAGGGACAGTTGAACAAATTCGAGTTAGCCGTTTTGGAAGTACGTAGCGTCGTGCATCTTTCATTCAAAGCCCATCAAAAGATCGAGAGCAACAGTGAAGAAGAAGAAGACGACCCTGGCCTCGTCTGAGCTGGATGCCAGTGGAGCTCGTGTGATTTCAAGACATTTAGGCTGAGATATGTTGATCACAATCAAAGCATTGCAGTCTCTCAGCATGCGTCCCAGAACGCGGCTTGTTTTCAGTCTCCTCATTCATGGGGAATGACCATGAACCTCGGTCCTGGTTTTGTAATAGATGTCTGTCAGAGAAGAGAAACATTAGTACTAGTGGCGTGTCTGGGCGATAGGTGGTGCGGGCTCCTACAACTACATTTAAAGAGTGAAGAACTTCACTCACGCTATTGCCTTCCTCCGCGTTTCCTTCATTTTCCTGGCAAAGACTAGTGGTGAGTGCTCTATCGGTTGATCCCTTGTTGTCCTAATGTCACTTCTTTCCTGCATAGTTGACTATTCCTTTTGGAAATATTGACTTTACAAGCAGGCGGTTTCTTGGTGGGGCACTTTGCCGTCGATTGACAGTTCTTGACACGAAAGATAACCCGAGTGACACCCTAAATGCTTTTTACACATGCTGTTACAGTGCTTGAATACTCTCAACTCTTTCTCCATCGGTATATCCGCCCCTCCCTCATTTCATTTTCCAATAATGCATTGGCTCAGGTCGCATCCTCACCTTGTCATAGGAACAATGTTTACACTTGATCTCTGCCTTTAGGAATATTCATGTGGGTTGGGATTGAGGAAAAGGTCCAGATTGGGTTGCCAATGTTGGAACAGGTTCGAAAACGGTTGGCTTGTTTTTAATGCACTGTGAAGGTTGGATATGTGCGCAGTTTTGATGATCAATATAATTGGGATCTCTTCATACGCGTAAACATCATTCCCTACCGAGTGTGCAAGTGATGCTCCCACCTGGACGGGAGGAACTGAGAGATCAACAGAGAGAATATAATGAAGGGAGAGGTTCAAATTGCCATGTGTGAATTTTCAGTCATGGGCATCTACGTAGCGGACTGTAATGTTGGGAGATGAGAAGCGATTGTTTTACGCCAAACGGATTGCGTGAGTGTTAATTTTTGGCTGCCAAATCGAAAAACACTTGTTCACATGTTCGGCCGTAAATCAGCCACCGACAAACCCACTACACCCTCAGAGGAATAATAACCCACCCTCAAAGCCTAGTTAGCTCATGTCTCCTCTTTGGCTTTGGCGAGACATGGCCGTCAAGCGTCGAATATATGTGTGTGCAGAATCTCGTTGTCTTTTGGGTGTGATTGGCGCTTGAGAGTGTATAAGTGATATTTCGTCCGTGGGTTAGTTAAATCATTTGGTATTTTTTCCAGGTGGGATATTCTAACCGAGAGTATGGAAGCTCAGAAGCAGCGATTTTCCAGCCTCGGTTTCCGTTTAAAGAAGAATCCGACCGACCTTTTGGACAAGCTCCCCAATGCTCCATCGAAAACGCCATCCAGCGTTCCAGATGTCGTTCAAGTGGGTGGGGGCGAAGAGGATGACAAAGGTATTCTGGCTTTGTTTTGTCTTACCCGTGCTGTTCGGAAATGAATGAGGCTTTAGGCTGTGAACACATTTTCACAAACATGCAATTCCCTCTTTTCATGCTCCTCCTATTCGTTATTGTTGTTGCAGTACCTGACGAAGCCTTGACGAAACGAAAGATCACGGGGACGAAACGAATCGAGTTCGAATCTCAGTATGTCAGAATCTCGTCCTGGCTTCAAAAGACCGGTGAGTGGCTATAGAGTGAGAATTAATGGGACAGAAATTCTACAAGGAAATAAATTTGTCCAATGAGGATCGTTGTCATCAATACCCACACTGTCTGCTTAGGCACAAGGCTAGAGGGCAATACGAATTGCGCGATAATACCCATTCAAATACGTAAATGTTTGATGTTTTTTTTTTTTGTTACAGCCCAAACGCTCTCGGAGCACGTCAACCAAGAGTCTTTCCCAACCGAGGAAAGTCTGGAGGAGGAGAGGATTGCGCTCTATGAGTCCATTCTCAAAGATGTGAGTGAGGGCCTTCCTGATGCGGAGGAAGCCCTCCGATTAGGCCAGGAACTTATTCAAGACATACAGGCCGAGGAGGATTTCCCTCCTGATTATCTTAGCAATGTGACCGACAAAGTCACCTCTCTCCAGACGGATCAAGAGGCTCTCAACTGTGATAGTGATCGACTTACCAATCGATGCGAGTACCTCAAATGTAAAAGGAAGTTCTATAGCGACTTTGAAACTCTCAAGATCAAGGTGCGCGGCTTCGAGCATTGGCTGGACCAATTGAACATGGATGCCATTTGTCGTGATCTGGATGCCATTGAGAGCACTTTGGAAGTGTGTGCCTCGAAGAAGTCCATGCTGAACTCCTATGATCACATCGTGCATGATATGAAGGAGCTCTCAAATGAGGTATCCCTTCATCCTGGTGCTCTCGAGGATCCATCCAATCGGGTCAAGACCGATATTTACGCTTTCTGTGATAAGTGGGACAAGCTCGAGAATCAGATTTCGCAAAAGCAATCAGCTTTGGTGAAACATAAACGCAGCATTCAAAAGAAAGTCAGTGGTGGCAGCCACGCAGCAAATCTGAATGAAAATGTGACCGAAGAGTGGCTCGATAAGATCAGTTCCCCCGTGTACTTGGATCGGGTGGTCGTCATGGAAGAAGAAATGGTTCAACTCCGACGAGATATCCACTCTCTGGGTGAGGATGCCAATGACGAGAAGACACAAGAGATCCGTCTTCAAGTAGAGGCCCGCATCCGCAGCCTTGACATCTTGGTCAAGAGCGTCGAGAAATTTCAAGAAGAGGTGGACAGTCTCACCAAGTGGATGGATGAAGTCCATGAGTTCTTACACGCGGAGGATCCAGCATTTGGTGATTTGAAAACGTTGGATGCCCAACTAAAAGAATCGAACGCTCTTCAGGACGACATCCAGACTTTGAAACCCAACATTGTTGGTACGAACGACAGTGCCCGGACTATTATCGCCAAATGTGCACAAGGCTCAGAAATGGCCCAAGAAATTCGTCAGCAACTCGAGTCTGTGAACGCTAAGTGGGAGGAAACGGTGTCGGCCTCGAAGATACAAAACCAGAAACTCAGCCTTTGTCAAAGAAAATCGAGTGAGCTCGTGGAGTCGGTCCAAGAATTGAACCAATTATTGGAGCATCTGCACAAAGATCTTCCCAACGAGAATGCCATCACCCAAGCAGGTGAGCTCTCTCAACGATCCTATAAGTTGATGCAATTGAAGGAAAGGATCGAGCGAAAGAAATCTACTTTTGACCATCTCAAAGCGTTGGGGGAGGAATGCGTCAAGGATTTCGGCCTAACCGACGATCAAGACAATGACCTGGTCAAGCAATTTTCTGAAGTCATTGGCAAGTATGAGGAATCGTCAAGTCAAGTCCAGGACCGACATGCCCAATTAAAGTCAGCTTCCCTCAAATATGGGGAGTTCAAGACATTAGCCGCTCAAGAATCAGATTGGTTAGAGCGGCTCGAAAAAAAGCTGAGAAAGCCCATGAATTCGGCTGCCGATGCCGAAGAGATTTCCGAAGAGTTGGATGACATCGAAAATTTCTTGAACAACCACCCCGAAGAGAGGATGTCCAACCTGGAAGAACTGTCCAAATGTCTCGGACAACAAAACATCCTCATTCCAGGAGTGACTAATGATGCCAAAAAGTTGAAGGAGAGATGGAATGAATTGTCTTTGCGAGCCAAATCTCGGACAAAAGTTTTGGAAGGTAAGACGGTCCCTTCGAATTACCATTCACCAATATGTTTTGTGAGATGAGACGTGGTGTTGTGCTTAGCGCAGTCTCTGAGCATGGTCGATAGGCCCATGTTCAACTCTCTTCCACGGCCTTTCTTCAAAAGAAACTTTTAGACGCAAACCACACTCACAGACGGTAGAACCAATCTGATACGAACTTTGACACTACCTATCAAAAAAATTGGACGATGAGATGGCTGACTTCGTTCTCAGAGGGTGACTTACCCTCCCGACCCTTAACACCTTAACACCTAAGAATGACCAAACTATTCCATCATATATCATATTCTGGCTCGTTTCCAGGCTCGATTGTAGAGGCTCAGCAATGGGAGTACAAGTTAATCGAGGTCCAAGAATGGCTCAGTGATAAAGATACTCTCCTGACTTCGCATTTAGAGCAAGAGCTCACGGTTGATGATCTCCCAGATGAATCTCAGGTAAGTTTCGATACTGCCACAGCCTTGCTTTATGGCCTCATCAATTGCTCGGAACCTATGTGTTGTGGTAATGCCAATGTGATCGGTCAATGGAGTAATTTCCAATCAACACGAACCAAGAAGACAAAGCTTTGATGGAGCGCAGATGCTTTTTTGCTTTTTTAAAACAGACGTCACTTTGTACTCGTGCTAACAAATTTCGCAATCGGCAGCTTTGAGTGTCTAACAAACATACGTACATGCATAGGAAACAATGGGTCTGAAACATCGAAGTTGCATGCTCGGTGTTGACCCTGGCTCAATATAAATTGCTACAATGCATTGTATTGTATTATTTTACTAACCTTATGGGAGGTTTTCCCTCTCACTCATCCCGTGTTTTTCTCTCTTTTGCTCCTGATCTTGCTCCCTTTTCACCACCTCCCGACAAAAATCTTCCACGATGTTTTTACTTTCTTCGTCACTGTTAAAACATTTTCGGGTTCTTGACACCCGACAACACCCCTCGACCACCTGAACCAACGATGAATCACGAACCAATCAACCATCACCTTCTTCGGATATTCGAACCCAATCAAAACACACCATATCGACTAATCTACTTTCATTTCGGACTCGTACGTACCTTAGAAAGAGGTGAGTTGGAAATCTTCCCTTGTGTTTGCTTGCTCTTCATTTCCCTGATCCGGGCTATTGATTAACAATCTCATCATAACGAGGATAGTCGTTTCTTACGAGTGTAAGATCAACCATTGAATTCGATCCCCTTTTTCAGCAAATGTTGCGCGAATTCGAAGATCAAGAAAACATTTTGTCAGAAATGGATGAACAAGTGGACACGTATCGGGAGGCTGGAAAACAGGAGGCTGCAGCTCGCCTGGAAGACCAACTTCATCTAATCCATCAGAGGTTTCAAGAGCTCCTTATGAAGTTTGAGCTGTTCCAACAGCAACCACCAGTGGAATATGAGCCTCGTTTGGATCGAGTTCATCGCCAGCTCCGGGACATTCGTCAAAACATTTATCTCACTGATTTGGCCTCGTCGGAAGTGGAGGGCATTCAAGGACAGCTGCACCATGCCAAATGCATTTATAATGCTCTCTCCGATATCAAACCTGAGGTGGAAAACGTCATCAAAATGGGCCGTAAACTCGTGGACTCGGATGCCGTTGAGAATGGGCCAGCCTTGACGAAGAAGATCGACGCCTTGAAAGCAGACTTCAATGAAGTGGGAGCGCAGGTGGGTGAACCTACTTCTACGCAAATAACGACAAGTCGTTTCTTTGCAAGTAAGAAGCAATCAAATTTTTACGTTTTAGGTGACGGATGCCAAGCGAGTTTTGGAGAAATCTCTTATATTAGCCGAGCAACTTCATGACGTTTTAAATAACGTTCAATCCTGGTTAGCTCTCAGTGACAACCAACTTGGTGCCTTGGAGAAAAAGAAAACGGTCACTTTTCTTCAGGAAAAGCATAAGGAGATGTTCAAGATCAAGGATCAGCTCAAATCGATTCAAAAGTAAGCAGTTCCCCTCGGTAAGCATTACCATAAGCTTCCCAATGTTTACGCACATCATGGTGTTTCGTTCCAGAATTCAAGATGACTTCTTCCAAATGGGAAATCCCAAAGTATTAATTGCTCTCAAAGAGAGCGTTCGTGGGGTGGAGAGTCGATGGGCCAAAGTGGTGGCTCGGATGCAGAAGCAGCTCCAAGATTTTCGTAAAGCAGAATCCGGCTCGAAGAAGACCAAAGATCTGCAAGATCTCAATTTTGAAGTTCACAACCTCGTCTCGTCCCGCGAACGAACCATATCTGTTGGTCAGGAAGAACCTCAAGTGCTCCAAGATTTCCGACAAGCCTTCCAAAGTGCGTCCAAGTGGCTCGAGTCAGCCGAGGGCAAGTTGATTCACCCCAACCAAACGGAGCACCTTCATTCCGAGGTAGAATCCTGGCGACCCAAAATAATTGCCTTGAAGAAATTGGCCGAACAGTCTTTGAAGGTCTCGGCCGGGCAGCAAGAAGATGTGCAACCGGAAATGCTCAAACTTTGCCAGCGTTGGGAAATGGTGGAACGAAAATCGGAGGAAACTGCCCCCTTGGGCCGACCTCCCTCCACCAATGGGAATCGAGACTCCAGTCGGGGAAATTCGATCTCCCAATCAACTCATCTCTCAGCTCTACACAGTGCCGGAACCTCGAGCTCAGAAATGGACGAGGAAGTGATTGATACTCTACCGGAGGATGATGACAACTTCTCTTCGTCCACTTCTTCCCACCTCAAGCGCCATCTTCCCGCCGATCTGAATTTGTCCGAGAGTAAGAAGGCCCTGGGCGAACTCAAAGAGCCCTCAGCTTTGCTCTCATCGCGAGAGTCATCCCCGGAGTTGAAATCTCACGACGATTCGATAGTAGTACCCGTGGAGAATCCGAATCTGAACAATGGAATTGCCACGAAAAAGGAACCACCCAAAACTCTGCCCAAGCCTTTGATGTCCCCTTCAAAATCGCCTCCCAAGATATTACCCAAACCCCCCACTCCGGAATGGTTTGCCGAAGAAAAAGAACGGTTCTCACAATCGCCCGAGAAAGTGTTGGTAGTCACCAAGACCATTCCATCGGTCCAAAAGGCAGACTCTCCCGTTCGCTTGGCTTTGAAATCGTCTAATGGCAATAGCCACGTCCATGGATCCATCCCACCCGAGGAGCCCATTGTCGTGGAAGATGAGGACGAGCTGTTGGCCAAAGAGACGGTGGCTATCGAAAAGATTCTTAGTGAGACTCATGCCGAATTGGCGGAGGTCAGACGGAAGGCCAGTTATTCGAGATTTGGAGCCACTCTGTCTCAAGAGAACCAAAGCCGTGAGACCAAAGAATTCGAAGAGAACGTATGCGCAATGTTGGCCAAACTAGACAGAGCCCGCGAGAAGATCAATCAGCTCGATTCCGAGAAAGACTTGCGGCTTCGTCAGGACCTGATTGATATGGAAACAAAGTTGATCGAAGCCGAAGTAGCCACTCTCATTTCTCGGGGAGATACCTTAGTGTTAATGATTCATCGGCAAGATCTCGAAATGGCCGACCGTCTTCAGGCCAAAGTGAAATCCCTAAGGCACAGTTGGCTGAGTCTCAAGCAAATGGCCGAGAAAAAGGCCTCGTCCGCGCAAGCTAGTGAGGCATCCGCTCAAGATCTTAATGTCAAACTGGATGCGTTGAAAAAGTGGTTTGATGAAGCCAATTCCAAGCTCTTACGGGCTCAATGCTTATCTATGGAATTCCTGAATCAAATCGACCAGAAGAGAGATTCCATGAACGAAGTCAACAACATTGCCAACACGTTAAAGAGTGAAAATGCATTGGATGCCCATCAAGTTGCCCTGAGTGTTGTCAATTCCCAATGGGAAAAGCTGAGTAGTCGAGCCAGGCAGTATCCATTGAAGAGCCAAGAAATGGCCTCCACCGAGTCCCCCGGGAAATCTTCGAATAGCAGTGGCACTCCAGGTCGAAATGCTGCCGAAGAGATCGTGATGCGAATCACCAAAATGAGAGAGGTCGTGGCGGCCATTGATCGCCAGTTGAAAACTCAGGTCTTGTCCAGTAAACAATATGAGAGTCTCCCCTTGCAGGCGTCTGCCCTGGAAACTGTCAAAGAAGCCTTGGAGAAGCTCCGTCCTTCCATTAAGAAGACCGCCAAAGATCTTGACGTACTCACAGGCTCGCTGTCGGTGGAATATCTCGAGCGAATTGTGGGGCAGAGTGAGAAACTCAAAACCGAGTGGCAGGGAGTGAACAAGAAATATGGAGAGAGACACGCCACATTCGTCGCTTCCAAGGAGAATATGGCCTCGTACGAGCTCAAACTCCGTGAGTTGGATGGATGGCTCGATCACACGGAGCGCGTCCTGGTTCAAAGTCCAGCCAATTCCAAGGCCATTCAGGAGCGACAGCAGATCGAGCGACAAGTTTCAGATAGGAATAAGGCTGTCACTGAATTTGCCGTCCTGGGTAAAGAAATAATGACCAAGACCTCGGCGCAAGAGCATCATGACATCCAGAATCAAGTGGACAAGGTGCTGAAGCGATGGAAATTCGTGCTCTCCCATTTGGCCACCCATCGCGACAAAATGAATCGGGATCGGATCATGAACAACTTGAACTACATCAACCATTGGGTAGACGAATCCATGGAGAAGATGGACCGCCCTTGCAATCCCAGCGACACGTCCGATTTGACGCGCGCTTTGGAACTGGTCAAGGACACCTTCGAGCCGAGCGTGATCACGGAAAAGCGAATGCAGATGGACAAGCTCTGTGATTCGAATAATACCTTGTCCAGCGACATGGTTCAGAAGCTCAATCTGACTTTCAACCAACTGGTCGAGCAGAGATTGCCACAAAAACGGCGAGAACTTGAGGACCGATTCGAGTCCTTGAAGGACTTGATCTCGAGTGTGATAACTAGTAACATGTGGACGAAACAAATGCTGAATAAGGTTGAAGATGCCAAAAAGGACTTACTCCATTTCAAGTCTTCCGAAAGTGCTGTGCCTAGTAAATTTAGACAATCAATCAAGGAGAAAGAGCCCGAAATTTTAGTCATCTTCCAACGCTTCGATATGCTCGTCCAGGAGACGGAAGAGAAAGGCTTCGTTGTCGAAGAGGATCTAGCTCATCGCGTGACCACGTTGAGGAACAAGTGGAATCAACTTGCCGAGGCTGTCGTGACCCAACCCAATCCAGAGTCGCCCACCAAAAAAATGGTGAATGGGCCGTCGACAAATGGTAACTCTTCCAAATCAGCGAGTGGTAGTGGCAGCAGTAGTGGCTTTCCCACTGGAAGCAACACTGCCCATGGATCGTCCCACAAGAGGAAACATTCGCCGAATGTGGTGAAGACCGACATTGTTCAGAAGACTTCCAAATCCGTCGATGCTACCACACGACATCGAGCACCGGAGATCTACGCCGCCTTGCGCGATCATCGCGATTGGATCCATCGGAAACGAGGCGAATTGGCAGCTCTGAATCTATCTGGTGATGTGGATGAACTATCCCGTCAATCGAAGGAGCACTCCTTGTTCAGGTAAGACTAAGACCAAGCCATCCGATACCATACGTACTACATATACAGTACGTAGATACCATTATCCATGCTTAGGACGATCGCTCTTTGTTAGCTGTTGCTGTTGTTGGTGCTCGTCTCCGTCTTCAGTACCTCTCGTCTTCCCACCTTAAGTCTTCATCCTCGTTGTTGTTGTTTCGTCATTAAAATTCTAATCCCTCAGCTGCAAGGATTTGCTGAGCAACGAAACCAGAGATGTTTCCGTCAGGATCCGTCGCGTTGACGTTGCCTCTATCGAAAGTTGAGTTGCTCTTTGAACGAGCCAGAATTTGTCGTCCTCCATGTCCTGTGAGTGTGCTTCGAGAACGGACAAACAAATTGTAAAGGCGAAGGTGGTGTGGATCGACATTTCGTCCAAGATTCATCATGTTATTGATCTATTAATCCGTGTCTGTAGACGCTTTGCGTTGACACGCTCTGATGGGTTAGGGGTTAGCTCCCTCCCTGCCAATGGCATTCTTTCATAGGACATCCGAGGGTCGTCGTGGTCGTCGTCCAAGTAGTTGTATGTAGCAGCCGTAGCAGGCGTAGTCCTTGATGAAGTTTGGTGAGTTGGATCACTCTAAATGACCGGAGCTGGGGACAATGAGCGCCATCCTCTGTCCATCTATCCAAGCACGCCACTCAATCTCTCATGTTGGTTGGCGTGTCTCGTACGTACGTAGTGGTGAGGATTTCCTTCCTTCCTTCCCTTCGCTCTTTCGTTCTTCTGAATTCTTTCCCTCTCTCTCTCTCTCTCTCTCTCTCTCTCTGTATAGATCTGGTTATGAGTCAGATGTGTCCACTGTTCACCCCCACCCTCCTTGCTGTTGTTGTAGTGCGAGAGAGTGTTCCGTGAATTGAGTGAACTTGTCCTATTGTTCATTGCAGCCAACAAATTGAGGAGCGGAGACCAATTATCTTCGACGACATCACCAGTGGAAAAGAACTGTCCAGAGAGGATATTCGTGAGTGATTGGTGATGTTGCAAGACGAGTGGAAAGGGTTGAACGATGCCTCTCATACCTGGAAGAATCGGGTCGATAATGCCTTGGCTAACATGCGAATTTTCCAAACCGATCTGAAGACCGTTCAATCCAGGTAACGAGTGAGCATTTTGGTCACCGCCAGAACCCTTCAATCTATCCTTAAATGCTACTATTGTGGCTGTGTGCGTGTCTTGATCTCGTAATCACACCCCATGTCTTAAGTGGAGAATCTTTGGAATCGAGTACCATACATACTCTTTAGTGATCGATAGGCCTAATCATTGTCCGAGTCAGTACACACACCTTTTTATCCACCCATGTAGTGAGTGAACCAAGCAGCTATCATCATAAGTGTCTATGACGAGATTAGATTACGAAAATTCCAATCTTTTGATATGATCTTGTACCTCTTTTTATCCAGCCGCTAAATTGGAGTGTTAGCCTGTGCTCGTGTTCTTCCTTTTAAATGTGACTCTAGTATTCAATCCATCCACATGAAACAGTCTTGAATCAACAGTAAGGATTTCTTCCGTTTCCCACAACACCCCCGTTCTCGTTAGTAACGTAGTTTGCAATTGCATTTTTTTTTTCCTTTTTGTAGTTTCTTTGGCTAAGCATATTCCTGTGCTCATTATCAACCAGTCCGTACTTTAACGTAGCAATAGAAACATCGATGTTCATGTTGTTTTGGGCTCTAGGCCCGAGATGTTTTTGCATTACATCACCTAGCAGCCCTTTTTTCAATTCGTTTCAAGAGTCGGGACTCTCTCTGAAACTTCTGCTTTTCTGATTAATTGGTCGTTGTATCTATCCATGTTTGACTTGATTATTTCTATCCAAGCCCTAAGTCAAGTGGCTCATACTAATATGCTGATTCATCATTCAGATTGAACGAAATGGAAGTGAATCATAACACTTGGGTAAACGATGCGGCGCTCCATCGACGATACAACAAGGATACCGAGACGGATCTCGAGCATCTTCAAACCATTTCGTGCGAAGTGAAATCCCTCCAAGACATGCTCGACTCCCTCCGAGAGCAAACCCATCGACTTCCACCCTTGAGCCCTCCGTTATCTCTGGAACTGGAGCGATTGCAAGAGCGACTAAAGCAGCTTCAGCAAGAGATTCAGACTGATCAAAAGCGTGTCCTCAACCATGGCAGTTCATCGTCGTCCTCGTCACGTCTTCCGACCGCCACACCCATGGACGAGTGTCCTGCGAGTGAGATGGAAAAGTTCAATTCCGTCTTGCCCTCAGGATGGGAACGCGGGCTCACCGACGAGAAAATACCTTACTTTATGGACCACAACCACGAGATCACCCACTGGGATCATCCCATGTTTTCGGACCTCATGCAATCATTGGGCGACATCAACACCGTCAAATATTCCGCATATCGCCTGTCTCTCAAGTTGCGAAAGATTCAACAAAAGCTTTGTTTGGATCTCCTCGAGCTTGAGACTGCCGTCTTAGGTTTTGAAGAGCACGGCCTGACTCAAGATCGGCATGGCATGACCATCGAAGTCCCAGAAATGACCCTCGTTCTCACGTCAATCTATGAGACTCTCCACGAGGAGGAGCCGGATGAAGTCAATGTGGCCTTGTGCGTGGATCTTTGTCTCAATTGGCTGCTCAATGTATACGATGGTGCGAGATCCGGACAAGTGCGCGTGTTGGCTCTAAAGATCGGGATCCTTCTTATGTGCCGAGGTCCTTTGACCGAAAAGTACCTTCACCTCTTCAAACTGGTGGCCCAATCTAAGGTGGTGAGTCCGGCTCAGCTGGGCATTCTCCTCCATGATTGTATTCAAATCCCGAAATTCTTGGGAGAAGTGGCCGCTTTTGGGGGTCCCGACGTGGAACCCTCCGTCAGAAGCTGCTTCTCTCTCCATGCTAAACGCGAGTCACCCAATCACGTGGATGCAAAACAGTTTCTGAAATGGTTGAGGCAAGAGCCTGAATCTTTGGTGTGGCTTCCCGTGCTACATCGCTTAGCCTCGGCGGAAGGGGCGAAACATTCGGCCAAATGCGGTGTATGCAAACGCTCGCCCATTGTGGGATTCCGATACCATTGCTTGAAGTGCTTCAACTTTGATTTGTGTCACGATTGCTTTTTCGTGGGTAGAACTGCTCGTGGTCACAAGGCGGAACATCCCATGCAAGAATACTGCACGTCCACCGGAGCCTCTGTGAATCTCAAGAACTTCGGAACCGCCTTCAGAAACTCGTTCCGCACAAAGAAATACTTCAAGAAGAAGCAAGATAAGCTAGGCTACCTCCCTGTCAAATCGAATCGATCGACCAACGGCTCGGAATTCCAATATCAAACTTCGGCCGAGACGTTGGACCACAATAATTCTTCCTTAGACTCGAGAGGAGATCTCAGCTCGTCATTAAGTAGCACCCTTCATCCTAAGCTGATAGAGCCAAATCCCCAAGACAGCGCAAGGACGACCCAAGAGATCCTCTCCACAGCCCATGGAAAACGTCCCCCCGTTGGTCAGGACGATGAACATTCTGTGATTGTCAAATTATGCGATATTCTCCATCAAGTGAGTGACGAAGCAGTAGAAGACGGGTTTTCGGATCACGATGACACCACCTCGGAGACCCAAAATCACTCGACGTCGTCGGTGTTAACGAGTCCCAATTCGACCCTTTTGCGACGCTTGGATGAGGGCGAGAATTTGGAGACCATCATTGAAGAGCTGGAAGAGCAAAATCGGGTATTGCACGAGGAATACGAAAACCTCCGAGCCACGTTGTGGGCTGAGAAACAGCGCGACGCCCAAGTGGATCAAGAAAACAACCCGATTCCCCCAACAGATTCCTTGAAGAGCGAGACCAAACGCTTGAAGCGAGACAACCAGCGGACCGAGGCCAGAATGAGGATCCTGGAAGAGCACAATGTCCAATTGGAGGCCCAACTCAGCCGGCTGAGGAGGTTAGTGAGTTCCACTGGGGAGATGGATTGTGCTGAGATGAGCGGAAATCGCTTTGGCACATTGCAATCCAAAGCCGTGGTGGCCACGGACCTATACTCACACGAGCCTGTTACTTCCGCGGAATCAGGTAAGAAGGCGAATGGCGGAATTCATTTATGAGGTGCTCTTTTGCTGAGAAGAATCTTTAATTTTGAAATTTTGGTCCAGGTATTGCCAAGCACCAAAGAGAGCCTCCTCCCACGCGAATGGCGACCACCGATACCGTGGGTATGTTTTAAGTACAGAATACAATTCTTGAAAGTAGAGTGTAATTACGACATTCGATTCCCTATTACAGGCGAGGTCCATAGCAAGATCAACAATCTTGTACACCAACTTCAACGTGATCTCACGGACGACGAGAGCCTGGATTTAAGTGATCATGATACCCAAAGGGTTTTGGATTGATGCCAGTCACTCACCTTGATTGATATGTGATACTTTTGTCTAATACTTGCACACCTACTGCGGCCCTTCCCCATACTTGTGGTTCGCAAATACACAATAAAAATATGAAATCAGAATTACATTCATTATCCAGGAGTTTTGATAGTCTACAGTGTATATATGAATTTTCTAAGTGCTGAAATTTATCACGGGTTTGGCCAATATTGGCGGGCGAGCCAAATAAAAATTGTTCACACACTGGGAATATTTTGTTTTCATGACAGGGTGTGTGAGCAAAATTTTTGGCTCACTTTTTTTTACTGTCCCGCTTTCAAGCATTCCTAGAGACCTACGGTCTCTTTTGCTGGAAAGGGGATGAACTCGCTGAACGATAACATGTGGTGATCTCATTGAAAAAATCGAACATGGAGTCTGAATTGGCAAACAAGCATCAAATTTCCGATTGAGATTTACATATCTTCACAACTACTTATATAATAAAAGAAATTAGGGATAAAATTTACATTGGCTGTAATCAATGCCTTCGATTTCCCCTCCTCACAACCAAATAATATGTCAAAATTAAGGTTATGTTAACTTTTCCTAAAATTTCACAAACGATAAGGCAAGAACATCACTTTTTGAGTAATAATGTACTGGGTTGGATGTTTACATTTTTAAACTTTAAATAGTTACCTTGAATTTGGATGTATTTCCATCATATCTTTTTACAACGCCAACGGCAAAAAAATGACATTTTGGGTTTGGGATTTGAGTTATAGTTGCAACACTGACAAACAAAAATATTAAGCCTTGATAAAATGACCAGCCTTAATTCAGAAAATAGGTAGTCAACACCAGGGTTTGAGTAATGCTACCGGCAACGCGTCACTTTTCTGAAAATATTTTTGACAAATCAATGAGGAATGAATTTGGAGGTTTAGGGATTTCCATTCTTTTCTTACTGCCGGCAGTAAAAAAAGCAACATGGGCAGTTTGGCCTGGTAACGGCTCCTCAGACAAGCTTGGGCAGAGACGAACTTATTACATTTATTAGCAATACCATGGTCTCTATCACGGTTATAATGATTCAGAATCAATATAGAGACACCAAGGTATACGTCTCATCCAAAATATTTTGAACTGCTTACTTGCACGTACAATCTCTGCATTTCAAGTATCAAGACATTAAATCAACGGAACTGATTGATTCTCCTCCTCTCATACTGTCTCAATGGCCAAAGCTCTGCTCAACTAAGAAAAAAGCTCCATTGATTTATCGAGATGATGGTACGAGAAACAGAAATTTGCCAAGTAAGCAAGTAAGAATATTTTGAATGGAATTGTGTCTGTATTGATTCTAAATCATGATAACCATGATAGAGACCATATTATTGTTAATAAATGTAATTAACTCATTTCGGCCCAAACTTGTCAGGGGAGCCTTTACCAGGCCAAACGGTCCGTTTCGCTTTTTTACTGCCAGCAATAAGAAAAGAATGGAAATCCCTAAACCTCCAAATTCATCCCTCATTGTAGTGACCGAAGAGGCTTAACGTGCGTTTTGAGAGCATCTTCAAGCCCTCGAGAATTCAGGTTAGTTAAAACAATGAAGTCCAACTCTCTTCTTTCTCGGGCTCCATCATTGTTCAATTTGCTGCCTTCAAATATTCGTAGGGAATACGTGGGCATTGTTGATCCGGTTGCATCTTTCAAGTTAGACTTGGACAAATTTTTAGATAGCATTTCAGAGCAACCTTGAAGTCAAGGACGAGCTCGGTCTGCCAACTCAAATGCGTTGGTCGACCAAATATTGTAAAAAGATTGAAGGTAATAGAAAAACGAATTGTAACCTTTCATTCTAATTGTACTGGGGATTACATCCCCTGTAGCGATTAGAAGCTTAATTCTTTTAGCTGAGGAAACTTAAGGCTCGACAGAAATTGTCATTTTTGTTATTTCCATGTAGCATATTATGAACGATGAAAGTCAGGGTTGAAAGTTGTGCTTGCTCTTAAGTACTCTAAGGGTACTCTTGGTTTTCAATCTTGTTGTATTTGCTACTTTATTGTTTATATCTTCTAAATCAAATTCTGTTGGACTCTTCAGTCCCCGATTCAGTGCAGTTGTCAAGTAAAGAAAATTGCTCTATAGGGCGTATGTAGGCCAGTAGCGGTAAGGAAGTCCGCAAAAAAAAAACCAAACGAACTTTGGCCTTTTTTCGTGGACTTCCTTAACGCTGCTGGGATTGGAATTCCAGCAGTTCAAGACAAAAATGTATTCATTTATCTATTTACATATATTATTTGATCGACCAACGACTCAGTGTTGGCTGATCTGACTAGCCCTTGAATATAAGGTTGATCAGGAATTTTCGTCAAAAACTTGTCCAAGTCTGACTTAAATCCTGCTACTGGATCAACGGCTACGTACGACCTACGCATATTTGAAGGAGCAAATTCAACAGTGAAGGAGCCCGAGAAAGACGAGAAGTGGACTTCATTGTTCTTACTAGCCTGGATTCTCGAAGGTTTGTAGGTGCTCTCAAAACGCACGTTAAGCCCCTACGGTCACTACAATTGACCTTAAATCCTGGGCTGGGACAAAGCTCATGAATGCTTTTGAAAACGTACAGTATCAGATACCTTTTTTCCCTTCTCTGAATACTGTACAATCCCAACCTTTCTAACCTCTCCCAATACGAGAGCTCTTTCATATCCTTAATGTTCCTAGTAAAACATCTTTGGACCTGCTCGAGCTTTTGCAAACCTGCTGAACTAATTGGAGCCCAAATGGGCGAGGCATGTTCAAGATGCGCCAGACAATCGACTTGTACAGAGTTAGCATCGTGATGCTATCTCTGGACTTCAACGTGCGATATATCCAACCACATGTTTGAAAAACTTTACCCACCTTCAACTGGATATGTTCATCGAACTTTCCATTATCTTGGATCCTTCATGGATGAGACGTGCTGAATGCCCTTACCTTCATCATGTAATAGTGCAGTGTTTAATGACGTCGACCTAAAGGTCATTGAGCGGAATTTCATTCCATTCAGTGCCATATTACTCGCAGCAACACTAGAGTAGATTTGGTCTAGGACCTCTACCAGACAACCGGAATTCTGACCATTCCTACCAACTACCAATTTTGTATCATCAGCATAAGAAGAGATACTAACATTACTACTACTGCCAAGCTTCTGAAGCGGAGCAATGAAGATGATGAAAAGAAGAGGACCCAAAATGGAACCCTCAGGAACACCCGACTTGACATCATGTATGTCACTAAGGGATCCCTCAACCTTAACCAATTGCTTCCTACCAGAAATGAAACTTTTTAACCAATTAAGAACCTTGCCTTGGATCCCAATCTCATGGAGCCTGTTAACTAAAAGACCATGATCTACCTTGTCAAAGGCCTTGGCAAAGTCGAGATAACCTACATCAACTGATTCATGGCTCTCAAGCCCCTCAATAACCTGCTCTATATGTTCAATCAGTTGGGTAACCGTGCTAAAATGTGCTCGGAACTCGTTCTGGCAGGAGGAAAGACTTCATTGTTATATTCTAGTCACCGATACCAATTTCCATTTATACTTTACTCGTGCTCTAACCATCACACTCGCTGTAGTCATTTTCCCTCTGTATAAATACCGTTAGTTTAGCCACCATCCGGCAATCAAACATTCATGATTATCAAAAAATTCAAAAAGTTCGAACGTCATGAATATCAGGAAATTCAACAAGTTTGAACTTCATGAATATCAGTAAATTCAACAAGTTTGAGCTTCATGATCTTCTCAAACACCTTCACAATATTCAAAATGAGATAAATTGGCCTATTTTTAACGGAGGACGAATTATCTCCCCCTCTAAAAATTGGAACAACGTAAGCTATCTTTAGTGAAGATGGAAACTTGCCCTGATCCAAGATGCAACGCATCAAGTACGAGAAAACAGGAGCAAGAACCCCTGAGCATCTCATCAGAAACTGAGATGTCACACCTCCAGGACCAGGAGAACTTGAAAGCCTCAAGTCCTTGATGGCCTCTAAAGCATCTTGATCTGTGACTACAAGATCATCTAAATGCTCAACTTGACTGACCTTGCCAATCTCAACAAACTCATCAATACAGCAATGGGCTGTTGCTCCTGAACTCTTTGGAGTTGAAAACACACTGGAAAACTGATCTCCAAGCATGTTAGTCGTAGTCTCTACATTGTTAATGGCTTCCCCATCAACCTCAAAAGGCCCAACAAAGTGTTTCATTTTTCTCTTAGAGTTCGCATAAGAGAAAAAAGCCTTCGGATTCAACCTGACCTCCTGAACCACTTTACTCTCAGTTTGTGGCTGGTCATTTTCGATAGGCTTTAATCTTTCCCTGAATTACGTCCAACAATTACTGGATTCGAAGTGCTATTAAACCTTCTTGCCAATTCGCATCTCCTTTTGAACAAAGTCTTCCTATATTTTGGAATTTTTGTCCGTGTACTTGAATTTGGCTGCATCAATCCATTCGTCGATACCGGTTCTAGAGAGGTTTGTGGAATTATCTTGCATTCCCTAAATGGGCAAATGTTGCCCACTATCACTGTACTAAATGACATAAATGGGTTGAACACTGAACGGAAAACGGCAAAGCCAAAAAACAGTCATCAAATGTTGTAGCGCTCTCCAAACTAACGCGTGCTACGACAGACCGATATGTGGCCGAAAAAAGACTCACAAGAAGATTAATACCATGGTCCTGCCATTCTTGTGGAGTCTTGACCTATCTAAATTGTCCAAAACAAATAGCATCATATTGGCGTAGGGAGTCAAATGTAACTGCCATGGAGACGTGTATTAAGGTCTAGAGATCCGGTGGTTCCGCAAACTGATCTGCCGAGGCAATTTCTAGACCAACATTATAGAGGATCGCACATGCAACTTTTGTGGCCAGGCGGAGGAAACGACTTAACATAATATAATAATAAAGACCAAATTCAAAACCTGTCTTGGACAGAACATATTTTGCCCTTTACTCATTCTAGATCAAATTGGACTCAAAACTTGTCCTAAGTTGAATATGCAAAAATATGGTTCGACTTCAATGTCTTTACGAGCCTAGTCATGTTATTTAAGATTCTGGGAGCGTTGTCCCTCTCGCTTGTTGGAATCAATTGCTGCCTCAAGTCCCACTTTAATGTTGGTCTCTGACAAACTGGAACCATTTCCAATGCACCAAATTGCATTGCTGACCTTTCTTTCGATATGGGACAAAAAAATGTCGAAAGCCCATTTTCATTTCGAGGACTGCAAAAACTTTCAATGTATGGGCCACATTTGATGGAGCATTGCCAATTCAGTCAATAGGAATGCTCTTGAGTATGATTTTGCACATCAATCCAAACCAAGCCAACCAAAGAGGTACTCGAAGCCAATCAAGAGGATACATCATACAGTATGAGAGGATCCGAAAATAGCAATATCCTAACAACAATCAAAGAAATTGTCGAACAACCTCCCACTAGAATAAAGAGAAATGCCAGCTACTGCCCGATTCAAACGAGCCATGGACCAATTTGTCAAACCTATGCCAATTTGAGACAGAGGGAACAAAAAAAAATACCCATTCAATTCACATGTAAAAGCCAAAAGCCTTATTTTCTTATAATAAGTAGTAATAATGATAATAAAATAATTAAGATCATAACAAATCAACGTCGAGAAAGCATATTCTCCAGTTCGAAATGACGTGTTCATAAAAGATCAAATGTTTAGGCATACATTGAACATCATTTACTCTTAAAAATCTTATAAGTCTCTCGAAACGAAGAATTCTTGTTAGGAGACCATCAGGTTTTTCAAGGGTTCGTACAGAACAAGAGAGCAGACCTGCTGAGTAAGAGGGGTGAAATACCGCTACCTTGCATGCACCAATGCACCAAGGTATTGATGGAAGGCTGCTGGTCACATCAAGTCTTTTAAGTTATAGTCAGACAAGGGGAGTGTTTAGTAAAGCTTCAGCCCGAAAAAGAAAAGCTGAAAACCGACAATTTGGAGCTTAAAGCATAATGATCTTAAACGATAAGTGCACACTAGCTTTGGTTATGTTTTTCATATCGGTGAAGACTGTTTTGCCGGAAGACGATTTCGCATCAGAGTGGTTTTCTAAGGTGTCTGATCCCAAATTTCAGTGCTCCGCCTCCAGTTACGAAGACACTGAACCTAGTGATAATCCCAACGTTCAAGAGATATATAAAATTGCCAAGGATTGCAAAGAATTAGATGCTCGATGGGATTATAACTTTAAAAGTAAATCCAAGGTCAAGAAAAATGGAATGTTCGAAGGAGTTGCGAGTATTTCTATGGCAGAGAATGTCAAAAGAGATTTGAGACCAGAGCACAACAACTACAAGTTCGGATTTCGGTATAACAAATGCATCATCCCATTTGACCAAAATATCAAGAAAATCAGTGGAAGGTTCGTGAACGACAAGTTAGAGGGACATGTACGAGTGGATTTTCATTCCGGATCGTTTGCACTTGGCTATGCTAAAGGATCCAAGTTTGTGGGGACACTCCGATGGTTCGGGGAAGATCGCAAGCTCTTGAAGTTAGAATATGTAGGGAAACAACCCTCCAAGCAAAGTCAAGAGGAACCGTCAACAATATTGCTTTTGATTCAAGACGAATACAAAATGAAACGCTTGTTAACGCAACAATCTTCGTTGGTCGGAAGAATTTTAGTCACCGACAATTTCCAACCACTCATCTCTTGCGAACAAGAATCGGAGGAAATCTTTCATCAATGTTATGTCATTGAAAAAGTTCGGTCAAAGATCAACGATTGCTCAATCGATTTGAAGCAAATTAGCCAGCCCGAAAGCGATGCCAAAAAGACATTCTCATGGAATCTCAAATCAGACCACAAGGTATGGCATGGTCAGAGCAAATTCAAAGAATGCTCCCCGGAATGGGAAACAGAGGCCATCACGGATGGCATAAGAAAATGGATAAAATCAATGGAAAACGATAAGAGCGATCCATTTTGGGCTGAAACTTTTGAAAACAGAGAGCCTTGGATTGAAAACTCTGAGGGACTACCGAGTACAATCTCACTTCGGTTTCCTGATCTTCAAGGGCGCAATTTTGCCTCAGATCCTCATTATGGCATAAAAATTACCACACAACATGGCGACAGTCTCAAGATCGTTAAGGAAAATTGGACCGAAAAGGATCGAATGGAATTTGTGGCACAAACAAAGAGCAACGACTGGCTACAGACCCTCGACATTGAAGGAAGGCTGATCAATTTCAATACGGACAACCCCTTGCTTCGACTCAAGGAACCCTCAAACAAGACCTTTTATGTCCAGGGAAAGATACGAAATGGCCAACTGCATGGAAATGTGCGCAGATTTGGTCGCTACATTACAGATTCCCAAAGCTTATGCTCGACGACGATCTTCTCCGGATTATCCTTCGTGGGACGATACGACAATGGCCAAATCACTGGGCCCATGTGGCGCTTCGTGGTGGGTAATGGAGCCATCTATGGCATTGCCGATGAGAATGGACGGTTAACCGGGAAGCGTATTGCCTTCATCTATCCTGACCTAGAGACGGTCTATCTGGGCGAATTTGACAATGGTATCATGGTCAAAGGACAACAATCTGCCATCACTGGGTATCGTTGCGTCAATGGGATTTTGGAACTGAAGTTTTCCGAACCGTCGGGGCCGTTTTTTCATTTCAAAGCTCCAACCAACGAGTAGGTTTACGCACTTTGTTACGCCTTTGTCGTTGAGTTAACGTATAATTGTGTTCCATCCACAGAACATTTGGAGATCAGCCGCTCCTTACCGATATTTTGGATGACAAATACATCATTGTCAAGGAATCAAAGGTGGAGCATGAAGTGGCCGATGAAGGGTAAGACACACTCGGACTTGAAACACCTCAGTTAGAGGCTCAATCTATTTTCTTCTTCATAGGGCTTTTGCGACCAGAGACATTCCCAAGAGCACCACAATAACTCTCTATTCGGGGATGTATTTTACTAAGCAACAAATTGAATTGTATAACAATAGAACGGCTGCAGCTCGAGCCGCTAGGAATGCCACGGCGGACGACATGTGGTACGACTCCAAATATCATGGGAGCATGCCTGAATGCCAAGGTGCAACAATCACAATTCCAGCGCATTTGGGCTCAATGGATAGTTATCGCGCAACTCTTGGTCACAAACTCAATCACCAATTCAAACCTAACTGCGCTTATGGAGGAGTTCTCGACTCTCCTCGCTTTGGGTTCATCCGAGCTTTTTTCACCCTGCGAGACATCAAAAAAGGAGAGGAACTTTTTATCAATTATGGCTACAGCACTGAAACGGGACCAAAATGGTATACGGAACTCTATAAGAAAATGCTTGAATCTGGCGAAATTGAGACAGATGTTCCCAAACCAAATCCCTTTGGAATGCTAGAAATAGATGAATAGACACACTCGTACCAATATTTCATTGGAAGATCTATATTGATAATGCGATTGTGAATACAAAATATCAAATCATTGATAGGCAATAAAGAAGCCAAATTAACGTCTACAGAATTACTCTACCACTGGCTAGGCCTTTTCATTCTCCTCTCCCTCCTCTCGTTGCGGACAACCAAACGGAAAAATACCAGAATACGATCTAAGATGCCTGACTTTAACAAAATATTTTAGGCTGAACAACTTGTTACTGATCTATTCTAACACCATAAATACACCATCAACCCCTATGAGAGAAACCTTTCAAATACTACATGAGAATAATTACAAGTACTTTTGATATCCAAATAGGGAAAAGCAGAAAGCTGTATATCGTGTACTTACACCATACCAGCGAATTTTGAACATCTTCGTATTCCATTAAATTGTGCTAAAAAGGGAATGCTAATTTAGAAAAAGCTATGTTTTTTCTATCAGTCATCAATAACTTGTGAAACTGTGTTTTTCCTTGTACTATTTGTTGGAAATGAAGATTGCAAAAGTGTTGGCGGTTTATCAACCATGCAGTACACTATCAGACTGTAAAATGATTATTTACAAGTCAGAATTCTTTCTCGGGTCCTTCATTGTTCAACTTGCTGCCCTCAAATATTCGTAGGGCTTATGTAGACGTTGATCCAGCAGCAGGATTTAAGTCAGACTGGGACAAGTTTTTGACTAAAATTCCGGATCAACCTTATATTCAAGGATTAGCCAGATCAGCCAACTCTAATTGGCTAGTCGATCAACTAACATATATAAATAAAAATGAAGTAAAATGAATAAATTTCTCGTTTTAACTGAACTGCTGGGATTCCAATTCCAGCAGCGGTAAGGAAGTCCGCAAAAAAAAGAATTGTTCGGAATCTTACTCATAGATAATTTGAAACATTTCGCAGAAGAGTTGATGGCTTATTCATTATGTCACAGTACTTGGGGAATAGATTTTCATGTAATAATCCAGGGACTTTAAAGAGTGTCCCTGGTCAGCCAAATCGGCGAGCGGATGCTCATTCTGGGAAACGTCCAAGCCTT
>NC_081449.1:10090332-10092287 GCF_007210705.1 Tigriopus californicus | reverse complement strand
AATAAACTGTTTTAAATACAAACCTACCAAGATGGAAACTTGCCCTGATCCAAGATGCAACGCATCAAGTACGAGAAAACAGGAGCAAGAACCAGTGAGCATCTCATCAGAAACTGAGATTACACGCCATCAGGACCAGGAGAGCTCGAGAGTCTCAAGTCCCTGATGGCCTCTAAAGCATCTTGATCTGTCACTACAAGATCATCTAATCGCTCAACTTGACTGACCTTGCCAATCTCAACAAACTCATCAATACAGCAATGGGCTGTTGCTCTTGAACTGTTTGGAGTTGAAAACATACTCAAGAAGTGATCTCCAAGTATGTTAGCCATAGACTCTACATTGTCTATGGCTTCCCCATTGACCTCAAAAGGCCCTACAGGGTGTTTCATCTTTCTCTTAGAGTTTGCATAATTAATGTCAGTTGTATTTCTCTTCGTTGTTATCTGAAACTTTCTTCAAAAGCATTATATCATACATTATTAGCATTTTCCAAATATTTAGCAAATTATTAATATTGTTACCGATTAGTAGTATTAAATGCTTTATCTTTATCTGGAGTAAATATTTTTTAGGCATTTCACATCTAAAACTGACATCCTTTCCTGATCTCAACTAGTGATTACTGAAGATTAAGACGTAAAAAAAGGGGAACAAATATCGAGTAATATTTGGATTTTAATGTCGTTACAATTGCACAATTTTAAAATGTGATAGAATTGCAATTCCTGTGTGGAAAAAAGGAACGCATTGCTGTGATTTTGTTGCTTGTAATTTTGTTTCTACTACCCACATTTGGGTAGCCATTAATTTAAGTACCACAAAATTATAATGACATTGTGGTTTGCGGGATTGCTAAACTGTCGAGAGGAACTCTAGAATCTGACGAGAACACATTAGGTAGTAGTTCATTAATGCAAGTTTTTCCAAAAGTAATGGGCTCAAAATTCTCAGGGTACCCTACTTTTGTCTACTTATCATGTTTCTTTTGGGACATAAGTGTTGCCAAAAAGGTAACATCTTCTTTTCTCTTTCATATTTCTTGACAAAAAAATTTGCGGACCATTTCATTCGCTACTGTTAGGGCACAAACAGGTGGAATTGGCCAGGCTAAGCATGAACGAATTATGTTTTTTCACTATCAAATCAAAACAATCCTTTATTAATCCTTCACAATTCTAAGATGCCGACAAGGTTTGGCACTTTTGGCATGTTAAACTTTCAGTAATGGTTCATCTTTGATCACAATTATATGAGTTCAAGGCATTTGTTGAAGGGCTTGCTTCATTGATGAAAGTCTAAATAATCAGCCATTCATTGTTGTCATGAACACTGTTAGACCCCCAAAGATCCATCTATTTTGCTCAAGAATACACCTGCGAAGCTTAGTTGGCTACATCAAGTATAGACCATTGAACACTTTGCTGGGGACTTTCATCCCTCAGCAGTTGGACTGTATTAGGTTTTTATCGATGTATTTTTATTCTCAACGTTTTCGTATCCTTTTCTTACACCACTTTCTATTCTCCGGCTTCTCTCTTTCTCTCTTCCTGTCCTGTTCCTTTTCCGAACGTCAAACCGGCAAATTCACAGACTCAAACCAGGGCGGGAAACGGCGTAACTTTCCGCCGATCCACACTTATTGCCCAATGAAGTAAATGAATTAGAGTCAATTTTATTGGAAGCTATGAAGTGATAGCTTAGGTTTTAGAATCATTTGGTTTTCAAATGAAAAAGTAAGATTGTATAAGCATCAACATACACTTGGCAAATCCTTTAGATAGACACCTAGTCATCATGCAATCCTGCAATTATCAATCGTCATTCCTGTTTTGGAGCTCGCTGAGAACAGACGCATTTAGTTTGCTCTCGTTCTTATCTCCCAGGAATTTCGAACCAAGGTGTGACTTCCTCTGTTGCTCCTTGGTTGCTGTGCACGTGTAGTGTTCGTGGTG
>NC_081449.1:10043279-10086830 GCF_007210705.1 Tigriopus californicus | reverse complement strand
GGCCTTTTGAGGTTGATGGGGAAGCCATTAGCAATGTAGAGACTATGGCTAACATGCTTGGAGATCAGTTCTCCAGTGTGTTTTCAACCCCACTGAGTTCGGAAGCAACAGCTCATAGCTCTGAAGATGAGTCTGTTGAGATTGACAAGGTTAGTCAAGTTGAGCGTTTAGATGATCTTGTAGTCACAGATCAAGATGCTTTAGAGGCCATCAGGGACTTGAGGCTTTCAAGTTCTCCTGCTCCTGATGGCGTGACATCTCAGTTTCTGATGAGATGCTCAGGGGTTCTTGCTCCTGTTTTCTCGTACCTTATGCGTTTCATCTTGGATCAGGGCAAGTTTCCATCTTCACTAAAGTTAGCTCATGTTGTTCCAATTTTTAAAGGGGGAGATAAGTCGCTCCCCAGTAATTACAGGCCAATTTCTCTCACGTCGAATATTGCGAAGGTGTTTGAGAAGATCATGAAGTTCAAACTTGTTGAATTTCTTAATATTCATGAAGTCCTTCCTCCTAGCCAGCATGGGTTCCGAGCACATTTTAGCACGGTTACCCAACTGATTGAACATATTGAGCGGGTTATTGAGGGACTAGAGAGTCATGAATCAGTTGATGTAGTTTATCTCGACTTTGCCAAGGCCTTTGACAAGGTAGATCATGGGCTTTTAGTTAACAGGCTCCATGAAATTGGGATCCAAGGCAGGGTTCTCAATTGGTTAAAAAGTTTCATTTCTGGTAGGAAGCAATTGGTTAAGGTTGAGGGATCCCTTAGTGACATACATGATGTCAAGTCAGGTGTTCCCCAGGGTTCGATCTTAGGGCCCCTCCTGTTTATAATATTCGTTGCCCCGCTTCAAAAGCTTAGTATCACTGCCAGTCTCTCTTCTTATGCTGACGATACAAAGTTAGTTTCTGGTAGGAATGGCCAAGATTCCAGTAGCCTTGCAAAGGACTTAAATCGAATCTACTCTTGGGTAACTGAGAGTAATATGGCCCTGAACGGAATGAAATTCCGCTCAATGACATTTGGGTCAACTCCTTTAAATACTCCACTCGTAGATAATGGAGGTAAAGATATTGAGCAGGTCTCATCTATGAAAGATCTAGGTGTAGTCCTCCAAAATAATGGAAAGTTCGATGAGCATATCCAGCTGAAGGTGGGTAAGGCTTTTCAAATGTGTGGTTGGATATATCGCACGTTTAAGTCCAGAGATAGCATCAAGATGCTAACTCTGTACAAGTCGATTGTCCAGCCACATCTTGAATATGCCTCACCCATTTGGGCTCCAATGAGTTCAGCAGGTTTGCAAAAGGTCGAACAAGTCCAAAGATGTTTCACTAGGAACATCACAGGATTGAGAGAGCTCTCATATTGGGAGAGACTAAAAAAGTTGGGACTGTATAGTGCTCAGAGAAGGTACGAAAGGTATCTGATACTGTACGTTTTCAAAAGTATCCATGAGCTTTATCCCAACCCAGGGTTTAGGGTCAATTCTAGTGACCGTAGAGGCTTAATGTGCGTTTTGAGAGCACCTTCAGGCCATCGAGAATCCAGGCTAGTTCGAACAATGAAGTCGTCGTCTCTTCTTTCTCGGGCTCCATCATTGTTTAATTTGCTTCCCTCTGATATTCGTAGGGAATACGTAGGCCTTGTTGATCCGGTAGCATCTTTCAAGTCAGACTTGGACAAATTTTTAGATACCATACCAGATCAACCCTACATTTAAGGGCTAGCTCGGTCTGCCAACTCAAATTCGTTGGTAGACCAAATATCATATAAAAATTGAAAGGTAATAAATAGACGAATTATAACCTTTCATTTTAATAGTACTGGGGATTACATTCCCTGTAGCGGTTAGACAAGCCCGTGAAAAACCAAACCAAAAAAAAAAACAAGATGATTAGTATAATGAACATAGGGAAACTGAGGAATTAAATTTGAAAAAACACCGATGGGCACTATCTTGATGAGAATATTTCGCTTTCCAAAAAGGTCCTTAATTTGGCCCATTTCAATCTGTGCGGTCATATTTTGGCTGAAACCGATTACTACTTGAAGGCGTGTTTTGCCCCGTTCTATGAACTGTACCATAAGCCACCTGATGATGCATTTTTCAAAAAAAAGGTTTTCGACATTCATTTTGACTATAAATCATAAACCAATTGTTTTGAAACGAAAACCCGACCAATTTTCCACCTCATTATAATAGTGAATAAATGGACAACGGTTCTCCAAGAGTATCATAAACTATTTAATAGCTGAGTAAAGTTCGAAATATGACAACGATATATAGTTCAAAGGTCATGTCAGAAACGTTAACACAAATATAGTAAGAGTATTTAACATGACAAAGACAATTTGGATATTTATATGCAGTTAACATTGCAGATGGCATCGACTAAAAAGAGTTCAGTTTTATCGAACAAATAAGGACCCGCCCACAAGAACAGACGGCATTTCACAGGGAATATGATTAGAAATCTTTTCTAATCAAAAAAATTTGTCAAACCGTTTTGATCGGGTAGTTTCGCGTGTAGACGGCTCAGAGATGAACTGTTAGTCAAATACCAAACATTTCCGAAATAAGTAGGCAAACTTTGTGACAGAATAAACGACAAATAATTCGGCAAATAATTAGCCATTTGACAAACATTGCTTGGCATTTCACAAGCAACTCACAAAGATTTCTCGATTTGAACATGTTTAAAGTTTGTTTGCCAAAGAGCAAATATTTCATTGAGGACAGCATCCTCCCCAGCCCCTCGAACCAAGGTGTCCATTTTCAGCCAGTACAGAACTTGACTCATTCGATCCATGATGGTTTATCACAGAGAAAAATGTATTGATTGTGGTTCATTTTGACACAGGATAACCCCAAGTTAGAGTATGAAGGGGCCTGGAAATGTCAATCAATATTCAGAGTCATCAGATGTCATCCCATCCCTCTTAATTCAGTAGTCACACTTCCATCTCCTATCGAGGATTAAATGATGATCGATCAATCAACCGACCAACACCTTTCTCCGGAATCCGGATTCATCTCCTCACACACAGGTTGCTCCGGTCCATATGTTAAAAAATCAGAATTTCAGATCAAAAGTATTGTTTATTTCCAAACTAGACAAACTGAAATATGACTTTCTTCACTTGGGATAAAGGCATTGCGTTGAAGTAAACTCCAAACCCAACAACATGGTTAAGGCATTGATGTACCAAATTTCAAGAGCCATGAATAAGTGTCTTCCACCTACGTTATCAAGATCAATGGCATCTTTTCTATGCAAAGAAGTTAGGAATGAGGAGGACCCCAAATCAGCAGCTTTTAGAGAATGCCATAACGAACAACATTCCGTTCAATGACATTCCCCAAAGTCGATACCTCGATCTACTAATAAGAGGTTCATATCTGGCTTTAGTGTACCCATTGTTTGAAACCACCCTGAACATACTCCTCAGAGAGAAATCCCTGAAAATAGCCGTTTGCAAAAATATGAGAGGAAGACGTTAGTAATGGGATGGTTGCTATTGGTTCAAATTTGTCTGTTCACTTGAGTTTAGGATGGAGCCTTTCCTTCGAAAGGACTCTGAAAGCCTAAATAGAAATATATTTCATCCCATCAGAGGCCAGTTCCATACAGCCCACGTTGGATTCATACATTATATATTTCGAACTTTTAACGAAGAAACTTAACATGAAGTCAAACAAGTAATAACAATCCGGATGATCCTCCCTTGCTTGACATTTCTTCTCGAAATTGGGATTGATTTACCATTCATCGGCATCTTCAGTGTCGTTGGCACGAATATCTTTCCCTCCAAAGCCGTCGTTTCCAGCAAATCCAGCTCCGGCTCCAGCGGCAAAGTTCGATAGAAATTCGGGCACAACCTGGTCGCTCTCGCTAAGAATTTTGACCAGACCCGGCGCGAGGTCAGAATCTTGGGACCTGCAACACATAAGTTAATTAACTTACCGTCCTACTACTGAACCCTTGCCGGCGGAGTACGCTTACGGATCAAAGAAGGAGTAAGCCTTTCCCAAATTTCCCACCCGTCCAGTTCGACCGATTCTGTGGACATACTCGTCCACGGATTTGGGAAGATCGTAATTAAGCACTCTGGCAACACCCTTGATGTCCAAACCACGAGCAGCAACGGCAGTAGCCACTAATAGGGGTTTGTTACCAGTCTTAAAATCTTGGAGGGCTTCCTCCCGTTCGCGTTGAAGGCGATCTCCATGAATTGAGGTGGTAGGATGGCCTTTCCCAGACAAGAATGTAGCCAAGAAGTCGGCATTTCGCTTTGTTTCGACAAAAATAAGCATCCGGTCGGTGGGAGACTTGTCGTCCAAAATATCAATCAATTTATCCCGCTTTCCGAACTTCTCAACTTCGTAGACAGTTTGTTCCACATCTGAGCTTGCTCCTCCCACAATACCGACGGTCAGGAACACGTAGTTGACCAAAAAATCTGTATAATAAAAAAGAATGTCATATATGGAAACTGCGAGAAATCTAGGACAATCATTTGGTATCTCACCATTGGCGGCGGCCTGGATTTCCCCGGGGAAGGTAGCAGAAAACATCAGGGTTTGTCGCTCACCCTTCGGAGGCATGGACCCACTGGTGACAATTTTTTCAACGGCGGGCATGAAACCCATATCCAACATTCGGTCAGCTTCGTCCAAAACCAAGAATCTGACGTTTTCAAAGCTAACTTTCCCTTTCTCGACAAAGTCATTAAGACGGCCAGGCGTGGCAATGAGGACATGGCAGCCTGTAGACAACAAACGGGCATATGTATATACAACTATGCAACTCAGAGGTCCAAAATGTGACGCATGGACTCACCTCGGCTGAGCGTTCCTAACTGGTAACCAGTTGATGTCCCTCCATACGCTACGACGCACTTAAGCATCGATCCTTGCGAGAACTTTCTCGCTTCGTCCTTGATTTGAATGGCCAGTTCTCTGGTGGGGGCCACTATCACAGCTTGTGGCGTTTGCGGACAGGCGCCCATGTTCGATTCGCATCCAGATTCCAGAATGGAATGAAGGATGGGCAAGAGAAACGCAGCCGTCTTACCAGATCCAGTTTGAGCGCAACTCATTAAGTCGCGTTTGCCCAGAATGATCGGAATCGAATATTTTTGAACAGGTGTGGGTCTAGTGTAGCCAGATTTGGTCACATTGTCCAAGAGAAGTGATCTCAGATTGGCTTCCGAGAAATCGTTTATTGGTTTGGGAGTGTCCGTTCCTGTGCTTCTGACCTAAATGTAAAAAAAAAAAAAACATTTTAAGGCTTTCATTTGTCAGTGTCTTGAGCCTCCTTAGATTTGATAAACAGCATCTGATTTGGAACACCACATGACTAACTTAAACTTTGGAATTCCTGAAGGTATGAGAGAGTTTTAATACTGAGGGAAACTAGAAAGGTTGGGACTGTACGGTATTCAGCGTAGGTTCGAAAGGCAACCGATACTGTACATTTTCAAAGGCGTTCACATGAGTTTTGTCCCAACCCGGGTTTTGGGGTAAATTGTAGTGACCGCAGAAGCTTAACGTGCGTAGGGCACCTTCAAGCCCTCGAAAATCCAGGCTAGTTTAAACAATAAAGTCCAACTTTCTTTTTCTAGGGCTCCTTCATTGATTTAATTTGCTTCCCTCCAATATTCGTCAGAATCCGGCAACAGGATTTGGGGTGGACTTGGACAGGTAGAATTCCAGATCAATCTTATGTCCAAGGGCTATCAGATCCCCCCACTAATTCGTTGGTCGATGAAGTAATATATTAAGATTAAAGTTTAGTAAAATGAATACATTCTTCGACTTTAACAGCTAATAATTCAATTCCTAGGAGCAGAAAAAATCGGCACATCAGTCAATTTGGCAGAAATAATATTGAAAATCGTCAAGCGGAATATAACTACTCTTTCGACTATTCCCTTTATTGAATTGACCAATAACCTAATAACTTATTTTACTCTGTTATTTCTGAATATATATTTGGTGTCCAAAAGGATGGTAGAATGATAATGTAGTGCTGATATTTTCTTAAGTCCAATCCCCTCCCTCCTCCCTGCTATCTATCCCACTTTTAAAATGTCCGAGGAAAATCCATGCCAGGTGAACGAGGGAGCTCGATGTTGTGTCTGCTATAGAGAGGTGCACAGCTTTAGGATTTCATACTGGTGCGCCCTCTGGTTCTACCATGAAGGAAGTGTCACCACACTTCATACTGATGGCAAAAAGTTGGCACCAAATATTTTTCTCACTTGCGATGTAATGCCATCTTTATCAAGTGAATGTTGAACTTAAATGATTCAAAATAATTGTCTAACGATTTCCTAAGCATGGCGTACAATTTTGTCAATGAAAATTTGGAAGCTAAAATCATGGTTGTTCTTGCTGCGATTGTGGCGCAGCCTGACTAACTCCCGAGAGCTGAAATCTGATGTCCCTATACTATGAGATAACCGGATAATGAGTACAAACGACTCGAAGAGACAAAAACCCGGCCAATTTCCCAACCTCCCAGTTTACTCAATTAGTTGAGAATAAGTTTATATACTAATAATAATTTACTAACCGGAATTTTGTCAAACTTGTCAAAGTTGATGCCCGAAGAGATGCCCGTGTCGAAGAGCTGCTCCTCTGTTCTTTCCTTGGGCACGTAAATTTCGCGTTGTGTGCCATCTTCGTTGTCGACCACGCGGGTTTGAGGTTCTTGCGAACATTCGGCCACGCGATGACCCTCTTCGCCGCACCGCCGACACTTGTCCGGTTGCTCGCAATCTTTGGCCATGTGGTCCCCGCCGCATTTGAAACAGCCCTTCCTATCGCCGCCTCCAGCTCCGCCTTGCGGACAGTCGCTCTTCCGATGACCCTCCTCCCCACAGGTGAAGCAGCCTTTGCCGCCCGGTCGATTGTTATTCGCATCCTCAGCTGGACCGCTATCCCCGCCGCCCGTACCCCAGGGATCGTCTTGGGCTGCGGTGTTCCACGGGTCAGACATGATTCCGTCGATGGGAACGATTCGAACTTGACAAGGGTGTGACCGACCGGAGATTTATACCGATGGATGGATATGAGTCGCTTGTATCTGAGCTCTCTCCACGTCAGGTTAGCCTTGATCGAGGACTCAGTGACGACTACCTCGCGCTTGAAGAGAAACGGAAATCAATGGAAGGAGCAGACCGGTTTGAAACACACTCGTGAAGCGCACGTGCTTCCTTTTCATTCAGGGTGACTCTTTGGATGCCTCGGAAACCGGCCGACTGAGGTCAACTTTGAGTTGAAATAACTCGATGGCCAAAGAAAAATCTTAGGCATTACAGAGGTTAGATAGTATGTAATGATGCTCATTCTTTACTTTTCACGTGCCAAGGCAAGTGACGATGATAAAAATATTTCATCCTGACTCATTGGCCAGCTACCACACTATGACGCCATTATAACCCTAAATTTAACCACCCTAGTACGTGACAGTCCTCCCTCTCGAATCCATGGGGGAGGGCTGTCGCGGATAGATTTACTGGCAGGGTTGGATCTTTTAGTCAACAAGCAGGCCAGCTCTTTTGAGCTCTGTTTCGGTCGTCACGACTCCAATCCCAAAATCAGTGATCGTTCAGAAGAAAAAGCGTTATAGCATGTAGATGTTATTGATTTTTTATTCATAAAAACAATTGTTATCCTATCCATTGGTAGGTACGAAACAAAATCTCCTCCATTTCCTTAACTTCTCACATATTCATTAATTAGGTTTTTGAGTGTGCAAAGAAGTAGAGCCATCAAATTAATATTGGGCACAGTTCCAATGACTAGCCTTCTAATAATGACGATAGAAGCAAAGATTTTAGACCTACCAAGATTGTCCACTTTGATTTTACAATCATCATAACTAACGAGCACGAAAGAAACATGGTGGAGACATATTTGAAAAAAACTTCAGATAAGAAGTTTTCATGCTATTGCAAATAAAACAAGCAAAGCATCTAAGTAATCCGTCATGCGGATAAACATTGCGTTTCAAGATTCATAATAAGAATTTCAATAAATCGACAAGTTAAGAAAAACGTTGAAGCACACAAATATGGATAATCTGGATAAGATAAATGATGTAGGCAAGATAGATTTTTCTCTTCCATTGTAGGTACATATCTCAAGGATTCGTAGTTTTATAAATTTTGGGCATGTTATCCTTCTTTTTTATCACGCACAGGAACAACTTGCATTGAAAAGCGGATTTCTGGAATTTTTCTCTTCCCATGTATCAGAACGTAAAATCCAACACACTTTTCTACAATGAGGTACCTCCACGTGGTTTCGTGAACGCAAATTTTGAAATGCGACAGTAATAAATTTTACACAGTCGCATTGCAAAATGTGCGTTCACGAAACTATCTGACGCTCGCAATAGGTGCGACTGGGTAGAAATTGCATCTCAAAATATGTGCTCATGAAACCACATGGGGTACCCCATTTATCGCCGAATGTCAAACAAAGGTCAAAATCTCAAAATCTTTAACCATTTGACAGGGCATTAGTAATGAAATTACAGTAACTTGTTCCTTTTTTCGTAAAAGGAACCGTGTTTCAATTACATTTTAAAATGGTGTACTTGTAACGACCCAAATACTACAAAGAATTACTCGTTACTCATTCCTTTTTTTAACTTACGAAGTGGCCTTCATTTTTCGTTTACCTCATGACAGTTGAGGAAACTTAAGGCTCAACAGAGCCTCCATCCATTTAGCATATTATAAGCAATGGAAGTCAGGGTTAAAAATTGTGCCGGCTCTTAACTACTCTGAGGGTGTTCTTGGTTCTAAATCTTGACGCATTTGCTACTTTATTGTTCACATATTCTCAATCGAATTCCGTTGGACCAATGACCTAATCCAGCGCAGCAAGGAAATTCTTTCTTTGGCTTGAGCAAGGTGCATCAAATTTCTCAAAACTCCACATTTCCATGACTTAAGCCATCAAACAACAAAGCTTTACTGATTTAAAAATGACTAATGCTGTTTTTCCATCATGACGTTTGTGACATTGTTTCAACCCTCAATATTTCAACCCTCAGCAATCATTTCTTTAGTGATATATAGTCTTGATGGCGCAAAAACCATAAGATATTAGTAACTTCAAATTTTAGTAAAAGTGCTTGTAACGAGTAACGCCATTACATCTTTTTTTGAGTAATGGTTGTGTAACGAATTACTATTTTTGACCAAAGTAATTGTAACTCTAATTCATTCCATTTATTGAGGAATGACTGATGCCTTGCCATTAGAACCCTTTCTTTTTGTATTCATTCAGTTCTAGACATTATGTAATTCAAATTTCAAAAGACTTGCGCCACTTTTTCTCTGTAGAAAATTATTGCCGGATTCAAAAGCTTTTGAAATTGGGAAAGTTATCTTCATAATAAAATAATTTTGCCACTGCCAACAGACCTTTTTCCGGCTACCTAGCTAACAAGTTACAGTTTTTAGCGTGCTACAATGCTAGTTAAAAAAGGAAGAATTAGTTCATGACTAAAGTCTAAAGTTGCATCGAAAAGAAAAATGGAATAATCATTAATGATTGAAATTTCATTGAAGACCAATGCACTGCCAAATCAAGGTCTTTTCATGGCAATTCATGGACATTTTAAGCCCTCTTTTTACATGATAAGCTCATCTGCCTTCACTTTACGGAAACGCCACTTTTTTGTGATCACCAAACCTTTCCCGCCAAGTTAGGCCTAAACTTTTGCTGCTGAAATATTTGAATGTCAAATATTGGCAGAACTATTGAACGAAATATGTGACTAATATCATTTTTGTACCCTCAAGGCCAAAGTAGGCGTATTGTAGCTTTGAGCTACATATTGCTCTTTAAACTTATTAGAATGCTTTGTGATAATGGAATAATATATATTTAACAAATATGATGCCTTTTTTATCTGACTATATTGGATGCTTTTGCTAAAAACTAAATTTTTTGGAGTCCAAAATTCAAATTGAAATCTTTTGAACTGGACTTTTTTGTCAAATGTATGAATTAAGACAAAATTATCAATTGTCCATTCTTGATATTCTGATTTGTTAGCATTTTTGTACATATACTTTTATTATCTATTCCATGCATTTCTTTTATATTTTGTTACTGTAGGTTCCTCATCAATTAATAAAATGAGCCTTGTTGATTTTCCATCTATGCGTTTTTTGAGCCAGTTTTGCACAATATTTCACTGATTTGAAAGACAATTTGATAGTTTTTTGGTTAATTTTATGTTCATGTATATTTCATTTATTCTTCTGACTTTCAAAACTAATTCAGAAATATTTAGTATAAGAACAGAGTTGTATATGAAAGAAATCATTATTTATTAAAAACACTTAAATTTTATATGTAGCATGGGTAATCTTATTTTATGGACACTAAAGATACTGTCTTAATTCAACGCAATGGCCTAACTTGGCGGGCAAAGGAAAGTCGTGTCCTGTCTACTCTTTAGAGTCCCTGAACTAGTTTGAAAACTGATTTAGACGAAATCTGGGCCATTTATCCAGCAATCAGTACATTTGAAAGAAAGTGCAAAACTTTTTTCACAGTATTGATTCAATAACTTCTCATCTGTCGTGAAAGGTGTTTCAAGAGGTATATTTAACTTCTTTTATAGCGACAACTGACTTTTTTGGTTTTTGGACCTTCTATGATGATAAATTCGTGGACTAGTTCATGGTTAAAGAGGCCATGGAAGTAGCCCAAAACGATGCCACTGCACAGTCAACCGACTAATGTTCAGATTCTACCAGAGGTAAAGTTTTAAAATTGAATGTACTTTTCAAGCAAATTGAGTGCTCAGAGCACCCTTTTTCAATAGGATAAGCCCTGTTTCATTAGCCAATGGTGCATTGGATAGGCGAGCGGATACTTGGTTCCCTCCCGCTTGATAGCCTCCCACCAATTTGATTCATTTTTGAAAGAAATGATAGTCCATTGTTAGTTAGTTTCATAAGCATCGTTGCCAACTTATGCCAGTTTGGCATTCAATTGTTTAAAGAGTGAGAATTCTCTATGATAGGAGTGCCTTTAATTAGTGACGATTACTGACTCTTTAACAAATTAATTGCAAATTTCTACGTACTGTCAAGTATCTGTTAAGAGTCGCCTAAAACAAACCCTATTTAAGTTGATCAAAATTTCAATTTCCCAAAACTTTAACTCAACTAAGATTTGATGCGATTCGAAAATGTTTTGAAATTTGATTGTGTTGATGTGTTGAAGGTGTCCTCAGATTTGGTGGGAGAGTGTAATTAAACTGAGACCTTGTGCATTGATTTCCATATACATATATTGTTAGGTATTTAAAATTGATTCATGTCTTTATGGACTTCTTTTTTTGGTGCTACCTTTGCTCGTCAACCGTAAGTTTATGTCCAATGGCTATCTCTGAAGAACCCAACATCTCAAGTACAGAATCAATAAGACTGCTCAATATCGCCTTTATATCCGAGCTTTCAAAAAACGGGTCTCTGTTCAGCTCCTTCGCATAGCCAAACCGTCACATTTCCTTCGTGAAACTACCTTTTTTTAAGGTAAAGTTGTTATTTGGAAAAAAATTATTGTTGCCCGGCTCAAGAATATTTTTCTTACGAATTGTATGACCTTCAAAACCAGCACTTTGATAACAAATCAGCCGCATACCTGATTAGAAACCATTACTGAAAACAGAAGTGAATGACGCTTAATGCTCCGTCCAATGATTACTTTACATAACATTATAAAAATAAAATATTCAAATGGCTTTGCCATTTGATTTTCATATTAGTGATTTTGGTTTGAGTTTCCGCATTTTTGCTCGGCCCCTAATTCAGTCTTAATATTGAACAAGTTGAAGAGACATGTGTCACTTTCGTATGGACAATAGTTGTTGGCTGGGTTGATGTTTGTCCTTGACGTTGAAGAATACGTACTTGAATTGACACTCCAATGGTCGGTCGGTCGCTTCGAGTTCAGGAATTTCAACTTGAGGTCAAAGGATGTGGGATGTTTCGAGTCCTACAAATTCAATGGGTCACTTGGGTGAGTAGGTATTCATGATATGGGCAGAAGAGCTATTGTTCGTGAGCCATTTGAGAGCCCAATTTGGGGTGGAAGTAGGAGGAGACAGAGGGGGAGGAGGAGTAATCCGGACCCTCTTCAGGGAGATTTGCCACTTTGCCTCCTACTTGTCAGAGATATAGTCCTTGCCAGCATGTTAATCGGAAAACGTGGTTAATGTGTGCCTGCGATGCCTTCATTTGAGAAATGAAATAGCCCCGCCTTAGGAAGTGCTGCCTAGTTTGAAATGAAACTAGCACGGGATAGACGTCTTTTGGACTTGACCGCAAATGAAGACCGACATTGAAAATCACCCCGAGGAGGTAGTGATTGGGTCGTCGGGTTTTCAAGATTTGATGAGCGATGCATTCCATTGGACACACATGGATATGTTTGTACCTTCGATGTTGGATTGAAATGGAAAAATCAGGACAACCAGAAACATTTCTAAAAGCGATTAACAAGTACGCAGGAAGACTGCAGTATGTTCCTTTCGCCATTAAAAAAAGCAAATCACAATGGAAATTTTGTATAGTTCCTATTTCGAAATGTAACCCTTCCAGCGCAAAAATGACTTACCACATGGGGGAGCCTGTTGGCGTGTTTGACCATTTCAAATTTCCTTAACAGGAAATATTCCAATTAGACGGATCCATTGATCATTTGCAGGTACTTCTTGGAGCGATAATCGATATTTAAGATTTCCCGAAAACAGCATGAGGAACTTCATTACCTCAACCAAGCTTAAGGACATCTTAAGCTCCACCGATCGACCGATCGCTCCCTGCTTTCCCACCAGGGTCAGTTGGTGATTAGGGAAACACTTCAAAGGGCAATTGTGCTCGTTTGGTAACAATTAAGACGACCAAAACAGCTTTGGTCCACAGTCGCTCCTAACGCACAGCTCACTTAGTTTGATCTTGAATCGTTAATGTTTTGATCTGAAACTGGACCCATTTACTCCGCCGTCCGCCTGCCTCATTTGTCGGATTCTACTGTAATACGTATGCAAAATGGAAATTGGCCGATCTCAAAAAACTTGCCTGATCTTATACTCTCGAGCTCCATAAGGAGTAAAACATGAACTCCGCCCTGTGCCAGTCGGTAGGACAGATTCTTCATTGATTCCTCGAATTTTTTTTGCACACATTCAAAGCAAATATCAGGTCTATGGGATGACCAAATGTCAAGGAGACCAGTATGAATTTGCAATCGAGCAGGAGGTAGTTATCGCCCTCAAAGACCCGCGGATACGAGACGAACCAAGAACCAAGTTCCTGTGGACTCTCAGTCTTCTTTCCGTCATCGCCATGTCGAAACCGAAATATGCTGAAAAACATGCGGTCGTTGAGTCCGAGGACTACGGCTCTATGTTCGCCAAGTTTTGCGAATCCTCCACCATTCATGGTACTTATTTTTGGGGCGAATCTCGATCAACCTTGGGCAAGAGCTTTTGGGTTTTGATTGTACTCTTTGGCGTCATCAGTGCAGCATTGATTATTAACAATAGCTTCATTGCTTGGAAAGACAATCCAGTAATCACGTCGGTCACTCAAATCCCAATTGAACAGGTGCCATTTCCTTCCGTGACCATTTGTCCAATAGGAGACACCAGGTAAAAACGTCTACACGCACAATCTTGACCTATCGCCTTATCTACATATGTCCATCTCGCACCCACAAATTTTGACCCTGTGGAACTCGGTCCATAGGACGCCATTCTTCAGGTTGGCAGAGCTTCCACATACAAGCCTGATGAATGAGTAACTTAATTTCACCTTGTGTGAGTGTCTTCAGAGTCAAAAGATCGCTGTCTGGCTTCTTCGCATAACGCTTTCGGGTTCAGTTTATCAGTTTATGCGCTGTTCGCTTTAATATAATGGAAAATAATAGCCCGTCGCTATTTGTATTATTGCGCGGCCAGCCAGCCGTCTTGCACAAATTGTGATACTTTTGCGTCTTACTTAGTTGGGAGCTCGATTTCGACTCACACTGATTTGGGCCTAAATGGCTTGCACCATCATTGATTGGTTCATGGTCGGAATGTGCAATGTGAAATGAAACTTCTTCGTGAATGTCTACGGACCCCGGCGGTCAGCGGTGGTCCAAACGACGGATCCAGACATGGGCTGCTTCTCCTACTACGTACGTGCATACGTACATACGTACATACTAGTACTGCTAATCAAACAGACCGACTACGTATGTACACACTCGCACATTCTTGATGTGCCATTAACGAACCACTTCTAGTGGCGATCATTTATTTCATTCACATTCCGGACACTCGTCGTTGCCGTGCTCCGTCAAGGTTTTCTCCCGGTGTCACGAATTCAAAGGCTTATCTTGGTGGGAGCAATCTTGATGATCACTCGAAATGCCGATTGCCCAGATACGAGATGCTCTGAATAGGCGTTGTTCTAGGGAAGTGTGTTTACGTTATATTCCGAGAGAACTGGGCGTATTTTATCGGCCATTATAATATAAAGTAGATCTTGACAAACGGATGGAGGTTTTGATACAATCAAGGAAGACATCAGAACTAGATTGTGAAGTTTCAAGCTTGTATGGTTCCCGAAAAGGTGTACTTTGAGAGCGAGCGAGGCTTCCTTCCTTACTAAAACGCTGAAGAATAGCGACGAACTAGCTCAATCGAAGTGTACATACTACATAGTAGATAGAGCTTTGGCTTGGAGTACCGCTCGAAGTCGTGTCGAACGCTTATTATTTTTTGGTTTGATTGATGGACATAATTGCCTAGCCGTCTCGTTCTGCCGTGCGGTCAAAATGGCATTTCAATTTTCTTGACGAAATCGATGGAAAGATCATCTTGGTCAAATACAGATTGGCAGCTGTGCATTGTTTGCGTCGTTTTCACTTCCTGTTCAATTCCGTCCGTGTCTGACTACACGTAGTAGTAGTAGTAAGTTGGCTTATGCACTTTCCTTCGAAACCGAAAGCGCCTGCCATCCAGATCATTTTAGAAAATGTGTCTATGAGGTCGGGGATAGATCCTTGGATGATAATACATTCCTGCCCCATTGCTTACTGTACGTGCATATATGCCTACATAGCTATCTATAGGTGCAGTACGGGATTTAAACTAACAAGGATCACGTGGACTACTGAAGGAGGAAATCAAGATTGGTCGAATACCTACAATAAAGCTCTTTGCTTGTCGTCGTGGAACATGTACGAGCACAGTGGTGTTTGTGTACAGTATAGGATACTGCAGACTGGGCAAGGGCGTAGTGCATGGAGTTTAATTAGGTTTCCTCGTCAACAAGACACGCAAATCATGGCTGCTGTTGTAATAAAATGAAACGAGACGAAACTCGTTGTTGCTTCAAGGCAAACTGCTTGATCCATCTTATTTGGAGGTTCACAGAGAAACAAGTTAGGAGAACCACACTGTCTGTCTCAGTCTCTTCACACGAACCAAATCGTGACTTAGAGACTTAAGCGACTTAGTTCCAGGGCCCTGGACTCACTGAATGATACACTCATTCACTGAATTTGTACAATAGCTCACTCACACTCATTCAAGATTTGTTGGTAGGTTGAGCTTCGTTTCGGACAATGGGAGAGGAGCTAGCTAGTCTGGGGATTTGCCTCACCTCAGTGTATCCTTAATTTCCGTTTAATTGATTTTCTGTAATTGGATAGATATCTAGCTAGTTAGCTAGCTAGCTAGCTGTCCAGAGATTCGGAGGTCTTCAAACAGACTAATAATCACTTGATGATGAATGGCTTCCTGGTTTCGAGGCTGTTTTTCCTTGTCGACTGGTTTGACTCGATTACTTATCTATTTATAATCAAAATGGACATTCCTAGAAATACCAACGATTCATAGCCAATTAGATTAACATTGAAAAAAAGCATGTGTAGGTAATGTTCAAACACAGTTGTTAGGAAACAAAAGAGAGAGGGTAAAAGATCTAAAATAGGAAATGACTTGTATCTGTTTTAAAAAGATATAGTTCTGACGCTTTTGCCAATTTAATGCGAACATTTCATTTTCATTTTCAGTCCTTCAAAGCCTGATTTAACTTCTCTTCTTTGCTGGTCCAAAAAGCATTTCAGACTCGTAAGAATGTAGCAGAACTACAGATCAGAGAAACGACACTAAAGAGATATCTGAGAAATTTTTGGCTCCCTCTCTGCTCCCTGGTGTGTGCGATGGGGATCGGCTTTGAGCACATTTAGTTACGTGATTCTCAAAATCAAGTTCTGATTTCAGGGAGCCAGTGAGCTGATGGCTCATTTGTCTGCTTTGGTTGAAACTGAGTAACGCAAGACAAGTCGATCTGCCTGACACCCTGCTGCCCAACTACCAAAATGTGTTCAAGGCAGACTCTCAAGCGGCTTGCTTGGAGTGACTTTTCTCAGACAAGCCCTCGAGATTTTCGTTTTTTCTTTCATAAGTCATACCCATTGGGTAGGCTATGTAACTGATTAAACTAGGACTCTTATTGGGTCCTTTAAGTAATAGTTGTCTGATGACGTCATAGCAATTTCTTAGAGGTACCATGTATTTCTAGACTTCACTATTTCTTGCTAAGGAATTCAATCACAGTTGCACTTCTCTCTGTCCTTGAAAGAAATTGTTCCTCCATGTAACATTATCGGAACAATTTTTTGCCGGTTTTTGTTAAAAAATGACTAGCAGTTACAGCTGATTTTTCGAAAGCTAAGGATTAGTTTATGTAATCATACGACTATTATTTTCGATTGCGTTGAATTTGAGGCAGTGAGTGACCTCCCATAAAATTGTGGTGACTGGTGCACACTGAGTGTGTTTCAATCTTCCCACATATGCGGACCTGAAACTAAGGGAAGGGTCGAGACACAAGACCAGATTCGTAAAGCCAGCCTAAAATCTGTTTTTTTTTCTGTCACGTACTTCCCAACCATTAACAAGGCTACAAACCAGTTGTTTCCGTCAACGAGCAACTCCGCCTGACCATGAATGAATAAGACAAAAAAACTTTTAAGAGTAGTAAAAAATAGATTGACAAAATTCTCCTTCATTTCCTAGACGTCCCAAAGGCAACGTTAACTTGAATTTGATACAATGGTTTTAGTGTTTTGAACATTATGCTTCGAACGACTTCGATCCTTGCCGATGGCAACAACGAAGTCCAATGACGACCACTTTGAGTGGCTCATTTTAATTGACTTCGAGCTTATCTAGCTACCGAGGTCATTTTCGTTCTCGTAAAAAAAAAACAATAATGTTTGGGCTCGTTAGCTTCTGTCGTAGACCTATGTACTAAGCCCACTTGAGATCTATGCTACATATGTGTGACAAGCTGACAGTCCGACGTGCAACGACGAGGAGTACATGGTAGAACGAAACACGTTGTAGGGTGGAAATCCTTTTCTCATTATCCTTTTTCCAATCAGGTTTGGTTTTCCCGAATTTGTTGCGAATACCCGTCCCACTCCGGATGGACTCAACACTGGACTGGCTATGATAAAGGCACTCTCGCTTATTCACACTTCAAGGCGAACCAGACAACATCAGATAAAGGGCCCTTCTTTCAGCAACTCTGGATCAACAGACAGACCCTCGTTTGAGAATTCGCAAACCACGACTCAAGCCAAGGCGAACTATCCGTCTGAGCCCGACACTTTTCCGGGGGATAAGAACCCGAATGAAATTCGCTGGAATGATGAAGCTGCTGATGGTGGTGGAGGATTTCGAGATGATTTCCAAGGCGACTGGGAAGAGGATTGTTTTATAATTTATTGCCAAGCCAGACGTGGAAATCTGACTTACACCACACATGGAAGTGGTCGGGCGGACTCAGTTTCCGTCAATGAGCCCCAGGCATCAGCTCACAACTGCACATTAATCAACGAATTTGAGACACTCTTGAATTCGATTAGGTTGGGGCCCACCAGTGAGTACTCGGACAACGATGATAGTTACGGTGCAAGTGGTAATCGTAGTACTCGTGAGCGAGGAGAGGCAAATTATGGTCAAAAGATCGTCCAAATGATCTACGAGCGATTAGGCTTAGCACCCCTGACGGAGATTAATATGACGAGATTGGAAGGAGATCCCCTCAGAATGTTTCCAACCTTGGGAATGGGGACCGGACCAGAGAATTTACCGACATGTGCCGAGATAAGGGAAGATCTAGCCTTTCTCAAGGATCTGGACAGCTTCCTTGGTGGGCCCAGCAATGCTCTTGACCTATCCCAAACCCCGCCAGGATCAATTATGAGCTGGGTCTTCGCTCATTTGCCGGATAATGAAAATGCAACACATCTTTATCATCACTTTTTTCCGCGGAGTAAATTCCCGGAATTGTACAGTGAAGCCTATGGAACATTCGAGGACATGCCATTGCCAGACTTGGTCCATTATCTCAACGATCACGGCGAGATAGACTCCGCTCGATTGTCGAACATCACTAATCACTTCCGACTCAATTTGACGAAGACGCTTTTGAATGTGATGCGATTTTCCATTCATCCCCCTCATGTGGCAGAGGTCCAGGAGGACTTTTCCATTCGGCAAATGCCACAACCCCTTTTTCCATTCTGTTGGTTTAGAGATCAGCTGGACTCTGGCATCAAGTATGGGCCCTACGACGAGCACTATTGCCATTCATTCCAAACCACTTTTAACGATCATGGTCTTTGTTACACTTTCAATAACTTTGACTTAGGGTTTGACGACCGAGCAACCAACGAGGCGGTGCAAGTCCGCAAGGTCCAAGGTTGTGGGAAAAGCAAAGGCTTGCGTGTAATCATCGACAACCACAAGTTTGCCACTTTGGGTAGCCGGAATACGCCAGGCAGTAAGTTCCAGGTGTACGTAACCGTCCCGGGTGTGGTTACGCACAAGGTGCCATTTAAGATGGACCCCACTTATCACGGGGAACATTCCATCTATTTGCATGGCATCCACTACATTGACTCATCCATCCAGTTCAAGGCCTGGAACAAGGACATGAAGGCTTGCTACTTTCCGGATGACAGGCAATTGAATTATTTCTCCATCTACACCCAAGATAATTGCTTGTTGGAATGCCGCCTCAACAAGATTGCTCTGATTTGCCAATGCGCTCCATGGTACCTGAACCAAACACAGTTTCCAGCGTGTGGTCTGTCGGGTAATGAGTGTTTCAGAGAAAATTTGGCCAATTATCAAGATGATTTGCAAGATAGGACAGACTGCGATTGCAAGAACGACTGCGAGGGGATACACATATTTTCCACCATGAATCGGTATTCTTATTCAGATACCACCGCCACAGATTCGGATCTGTGGTGGGATGCGAAGACGAAAACCGGACGATTGGCCAACTATCTGCTCGATCCTGAACACCTGTTTATGGATCCTTGGACCAAAAACTTAACCAAGATGATGCATGATCTGGACGACTCGGAGTTGGCCACAAAACGATTCCGCGAGGACATTTCAGTGTTGAACTTTTTCTTTGATACGCCCATCATCACTCGAATCACCCAAGAAATGAGAATCACCGTATTTGACCAAATCTCGGCTGTTGGAGGCACTTTGGGTCTTTTCACGGGAGTCTCTCTCATCACTTTTGCCGAGGTCTTTTATTGGCTTCTGCGGTTCATTTTTGCCAGCGGTAGGCAAAGATTTCTCAGATCGCAAGATGTGGTCCAACCTCTGTCAGCGACACACCCAAAGAGCCGCCTACATGCCAATAAGGAGCCGGATCTCGGCCCATTTGGCAATAACTTTCAGTTTTAAGATGGATACAGTAGCTCTCTCATAGATTGCGCTATTAATGAATGAAGAAGCCGTGCTCCATATTATGCGTGTGTAGGAAATAGCATGATTTTGTTGGGATTTTCAAACTGCGGATGTACCAAATTATGTGGGGAATTCAATTCAACTTTTATTATCAACACATCATCTGATTGTTAATACACCAAATTGTTTGGTTAGATGGCCGAAGGCAGGATACAATCAGACTGTAGTCAAGATTCTCGTTGTCGTGCCAAGAGTGAGGGAGAGGCGGATTAGATTTCACATGGAAGTACAACTTACAAGTCTCACCTATCCCGAATTAGACTACGATGCAGTAAGACATGCATACCCGCCATTGCTTGTATTTTCTCGTTTGATCGCTCCTCGTTCAAGCTTCAGAGCGTGTGGTGCGTGCGCATGTTTTTAGACACGCGGCCTTGAATCTGTCTCCATGTGCCACAAAGTGCATATTTTGTTTTCAATCAAACATCTCTTCGAGTCCAATCAGGTTTGCTGGACAGGAAAGAAAACGATGGATAGAATAGGACATGAACTTCTAGAAATTTGGACTGTGAACGAACTTCCCGCCAAATGGACCTGCTCTTATAAATGGCAATTCTGAGCCACTTTTCGCATTAAAATAATGAAATAAGAAACGTAGAGCTCTTCAATTAAAGGCAGGTCAATTTTTATATTATTCACTTGTAAAGTTTCAGAGTGATGTTGTCAAACGCTTATGTAGCTGATCAAGAGCAGGCAAGAACATTCGAATTTTATGTAGTGCTCACAACATAACTTTGACCATATCTCCTGAGTTTCCTATGCATAGTTTCGGGCTCAAATTTGGCCAAGTTCATCTTTTCAAAAAGATCTTGTGGTCGTGTCAACTGTTTATTTGAAATAAAGTGAACGGTTTAGGAGACAAGGACCTTTTGCTCCTGTTCGCAGTCCAAATCTCTAGAAGTCCGTGGATAGGATATCATACTAGAAGGAGGAGGAGACAGGGCACGAGGCAAGTGCTCCGAGTGGAAACTGGTCAGGATGACCAACGCCAATTGCTGGGATGGATTTGTCACTCACTTCCTTCTCATACTGTCGCAAAGCAACAACCAACGAGAACGTGTGGCCACCACACGTTGGACGTCCCGCAGCAAAATAGCAATCAAAAACAAAGATAATGCATATGTATCAGGGTCATCCAGAGATATCTCGGACATCTATTTGGCCGGTGGGCCAAAACTCATTCTGGTCGCCATCACCCGCCGCTTTCGCATCTCATTTACTTGTCTTTGGAAAAGGGATTACATTTGACCCGATGGGTTTTTCTTTCGAGGGCCTGAGCTGTTTGCGGCTGGTCGTCTTGAATAAGCGAATTCCCCACCATGAACATAACCACCAACCATCAACCTCAGGCAATTATGCCATGTTTGACCTTACTTGCGCACTTGAGGACTCCCCACTCGGTCTCTTTGGCGTCTTACGTGTGTGTGTGTATCTGTGTGTGTGCAGGTGTACCAACGAGCAGTGGTTGTCGTATCCATTGCACCACCACCACAAGCTTGATGAAGTCAATCGACCAACATAGTAAAGCAAGGATCACTTGTCTTTTGAAAGATTTCACCGCGGTTTCCGCTCATGACAACTTATCTTATCGTGCTTCAAATTGCCCTCATGACTGAACGAAAAAGTCAGAGCAATTTTAAGTGCCATTTTTTCGCAATCCGTGGGAAAATTTGCTCGAATCGTAGTTATTCCTTTGGTTTTTCAACTCGATCTGAAGAGGTAAAGCCATGCATACGTACATGGCAGCGAGAGCTGAATACGTAGGCATCATTATGCCCGTCGGTATGACACCAGGGTGGAGTGCTTTACTTCTGTCAGCTCTTTTTCAACAGTTTCTTCTGCCACTCAGGTCTGATTGTCAGTGGTAATGTAGGAAGTTGGATTAGCAAAACACACCTCGCAGTCATTCGAGATTAATAGCTAGTTTCTCAGGGGGCTTTTTCACATTGCCCGGAAATGGTGGAACATGTCAATCCGTGCGAACTTGGTTAATTTCATCCACCTCGGAAAGAAGCAGTCGTTGGAAGTGGCCTGGTTTAGTTTAATCACAATTCGGACACACATGTACGTAGTGTTAATTGTGACGAATACTAACACCCAGACATCGTGCACAATATTCAAATTGAGGAAAAATTCCAGCCACGTTAAAAGTAAACGACGACCAGAGCACGCCCCAATAGCCCTTGGATGGGTCTCTCGGTAGCTCGTTTTGAGCTGCCTTTGAATGACAAAGACGACGACTCATGGGCCATGGTGCACTAGCACTTGTGTGTTCTGCGAAGCAAGGAGCTCGCTCCCAACAATCAATTCAAGCCCAAATCATTATGGATAGATCATCGGTATCCCATCTAAGAGTCACTCGGCAATGCTAGATCCTTACGGGAGGGTCGCATTCAAGGCTTTGAAGGCAAACGTGTGGGGTGGGTGGGTGACTTACGAGCACTGCTCAAAAACGCATTCATACGTAAATCTCCTTCTTTTTTTGAATGGGCCAAAAAGGGCCCGGGGCCCAAGTTATCGAGAGGAGCCACAGGACCTGATACATGAGGCAGACATCTCATCTCGATCGTGGTCCAGGAATGAAATTCATAATTTTCTCCCCGCGCTATGGTAATTAGCGGCTCATTTCTCTTCCTTTGTTTAGAATCGTTTGGCACAAAGAATGAAAATGGGAGGAGGAAGAACGTGAACAGCAACAACAACAATTACGACTGTTATTCGTGGGTCTTTTGCCAATAACCTTGCGGCCCTGATCAAATCAAATTCCACGAATGTTTATGGTATTTACCCTTGAGGGGGTGTTTTCAAAAGGAAATTATGCTTTTTTTCCCTTTGTGAAGCACGTGCAATATCATTAGTAATCTCCTGTTGGAATTAAGAGAAGGTTATCTGGCTTACGGAAACCAACGGTTATTCGCTTTGATGACGGCTTGGTGAATCCAATCCGCCTCACTAAAATCAAACGCCAGAACCGCCAAGCCAACCTGGTGGGAAAGAATTTGCCATTCCTTTCATCAAGTATCGGAATTGGGAGTTTAGAGGCTTTTTTCCTTTGGACGTGGACCAATTAAAAGCGTTTAATGAGTTTTAGGTCAAGTATGCTTGACAAAAGATCCGTTCCGCCCCAATCTTTCAAAGTACACCCCGATCTCTCCACTGGTTGACCAAAGGGAAAAGCCTTGATAATTGCCTGAATAAAACTGCTTTGATAGTCGTCGTTGTTGTTGTCGTCGTCGTCATCGCTGTCTGTTATGAGACACAATTCAAGAACTACATCCATGCATCGTCGCCCAATTGAACTGGTTGGGTTTGGAAATTCCACCATAGCCTTGAATTCGATTGCTGGTGCAGGTACTACTCGTACATGGAGTTCGGAATTGGGTTCGCTCGCTGGCAAACCAACTTGAGCTTGTCTCTCCCAGTTTCATTCTATTACCCCCCGACAATCCTCCGACACCTAACTTAACGAGATTCAGTGTTGACCCATGTAATAATCCCCCTCTTCCGGTGCGTGCCATAGTTTGAGTGAATGCAGTGGGGCACTCTCATTTCCTGTGCCCGTCATTGGACCGCTTCCGATTCGGCACCATCGCGCATATCACCGCTAACTGAATCGAGATGGAGCGTCATTGAGGGATATTGCACCACCAAGGTGTTCAAATCTGGTCTCGCTCGTTCCTCCATTCAGCGGCCAGTCCGATGCCGCTCTCTATTCCCGGCTTTTAGGGTCGGTTTCCCTTGACCGGTCAATGCTTAGCCGTCTGCACGCTCACTCTCAGCGAAGTGTTCACTTTTGTGGATTTCGTCGTTTCCACCCGATTTCAGCCTTTCGAGTTTTTCCTCTCACGCTCCCCCTGGATGGTCCTCCGTGGTCCTCGATGGTCTTGGGCCGCTCGTCTCGGCTGTCTGTCTTTTACTCTCACCTCTGATTATGAGCGATCCTTGGACCAGGTGGGATGTGCCTCCTTGTCGTCCGTCGAGCATCTTGATATTCAAGAGCCTCGGCCGTCTAACCTACTCATCCCACCTGTTTGTTCACAGTTGATCTATCCACGGTACTTAAGTGCGTTGGCTGACAGAAGAACTCGGAGAGGCTCGACAAAAGCGCAAGATAGCTAGCGGATCACACGTGCGTAGAACAGCTCAGCTTGAGCTGAAGTAAGCGATTTCCCTGACGCATGAATAGCCGGACGTACGGGCGTACTGGGGACGGAGTATTGGCGTACGGATAGCGGGGTGGAGAGAGGGACCTTAACTGACGAGAGCTCGTGCGTACGAGTATGTATGAACATATCTACGAATGCTATAGAGCGGGTTAGGAGCTTGCTCCGAGCGAGAGGACTAACGTGACGCAAAAAGCGAAACCTAAGTAGAAAATCGGAAGGAGCTCAGGCCCGGTGGTTGAAGTGGCCGGTTGGCTTTGGATTTGACTGATCCTCCCTGAGCCCTTCTCATCCGTCCATCGGTTGTAGGTACTACTTGGTGGTTGGTTGGTTGGTTGGTTGGTTAGTCGGTCGGTGCTCACTGCTCTCGATCCGACAGGACAAGACGACGAACGGTGGTGGTAAGTAAGGGTGAGCTCGGAACTTTTGGTCGTCGGAAACAAGTTTTCCGAAGTCAGTTGCGTGATCAACCCGATACCCTCGAGATTGGTGTATTGTCGTTGGTGCGTGCTTTGATTGCTCATTAAAAGTGCCTAAAAGCTAACAACCAACACATCTGAGGTGGTTAGTTGTTGCTCTGCTGTGATCCAGTGAGTTGGGTGAAAAAGGTTCGCTCCTATCGTGACTTTTCTTTTGGACACTTGAACACATTCCACCACGACAGAACCATCATGCGGCCCTCTCTTAGGGTAAGTTCCTTCGTCTTTAACAGTACACTTCATCATCAGCATCAACAAGTGTTGAATGATAATCATCATCTCATCCTTTTGCCACTCCATCGGGTTCTGGCTTTTTTTCTCGCAGAATCCATTTTCATAACTGAATGCATGTCGGCCAGTTGGCCATCGACATGCACGACAAAGAACCGGGTTCCTCGTCTTGAAATTCATATCCTGTTGTGTACCTTCTTTGTCTCCTCGAAGTCTGCATGAATTTTTCCGAGGAAAGTGAATGAATTTCTTCTAACCAGGCTCCCTAGCCGGTCAAAACATTTCACAACCAGCCGACAAGTTTCTATTCCAAATTCTGAGACCTTTTTCTCCTTCTTCTTCGTCTTCATCGTCTTCCATTTCTTGCTCTTCCCGTTTTCTTGCTCACTTGCTTGACGACCATCACTACCCTCCTACTGTCGACTGTACGTATACTAGGCTCGTACGTACACTGCTACTTCGCGCTACACCTTAATGAAGTACAAATATGTACATGCCGTGATATTTCGCTGAGCTCGATCCTAGGAGAAACGAAGCCGGTTCATTCGCTCGTTCAAATCATGAAACTATAGAGAAACATAGCAGCTACGTATACTATGTAGATGGCCAGAGAATTAACGAGTTCACTAGAAAGTCAGTTCGCTTAAAGATTCTTGATGGTAATTCTATATATTGAGAATGGGATTTGGTTCGATGGTTCTCGCAATTTTGCCTTTGAATAGTCATCGGGTATCGCTGATGCTTGTCGTGAAAGAAAAAGAGGCAATTAGTAAGTTCCTTCACGGAAGTACGTACCAACACATTGTTCTGTCACTAAAAGTGTAGGAGTGTGTACATTTTGTAATATTGAAACATATTGATGACTTGTCAATTTGACAAATTACACATATCACGTACAAGGTATGTGAAAACCACTCGGATCACGCTGATTTTGAACTATTAGAGAGAACAAATGATTCCGACCGTGGTTCAAACAGGACTAAGATTGGATGAGTGATTTTTTGGAATCCTTGATTCAGACTTTGTGTGTGGCTTCACCAGGAAGTAGACATTTCACTTGTCAATTGACTATTTTCACTGTTTCACTAAACGGGCTTACTAGCAGAAGAAGAAAAAAAACAATCGAACGCATCCTTCTCCTTCATTTCACTTCGCTGTCGTCCTTACATTGAAGCTCAGGTGTTAAGTGCATTATTACTGCTGTACTGTAGATTCAAATAAGGGTACATAAGCATTTCGAAACGGGCGCAAAAACGACCTCAAGAGAAGCACAAGAAGAAGAAGGAGAAGAATAGATTGATTGAGCGAACTTGTTTAGATGAGCAAGGTCGACATGATAAACTAGATAACTTATGTGTGGCTGCAATCCCCTCACTCACTCACTCACTCACTCACTCACTCACTCACTCACTCACTCACTCACTCACTCACTCACTCACTCACTCACTAAATCAGTGACGCTTTGTGTTAAAGATGCATGGGTTAAAGGTTTAGGTCAGTAATGCGGAATTTTCTTTGGCCACCTAAGATAAGTCAGCAAGTAGTGAGCAAAGCAGCACGCCAGCAATGACATGAAGGATATTGAACCACTGCTGCCTGCTGAGCAACCATCGAAAGAAAAACATGATGGAAGTCGCAAAAAGTGCCACTTCAGTTTGAACTGACGACAAGATGGCAAAAAGGGGTAGCAAAACAAAAACGTTGGCTCGCAACTTTAGGCCTCTTCATGCTAATTCGAGAATGCTTCAATCTCTATAGTAGGCTCGAGGTGTGATTTAAAGAGGAAAGAGGGTAGAGGGACGTGGAATTCATATGACCAGAGTTTTTTAATCACTCCCCGAGCCAAAGGGTTTCCTCTTGGCACCTAGGAAAGGCAGTAATCTTGAGCGCTGGCCTCAAGCCCCATTACTCAGTCATCAGGATTGACACATATTCCCCCGCAACTCCGTCTCCCCGCATCCTCGGCGTTCTAAATTTGGCAGATCAAAGCGTGCCGTAATAATCGTAGTCATGATAATTACCGTGTTCCTGTGGCTGTGCAATGACTTTGTGGTCGTCGAAAAGATATGCATTTCAGAGAAGAGAGCGAGAGCGAGATAGAGATGTTAACCACCTTCTGATAACCGATTTCTCGGGAGCTGGAGATGCAAATTTTGGTCCAATGGAATGTGAAATTCATTCGCTTCAGACTCCCACTTGGTTTAGGAAAGATTGAGTGCAGTGTGTGAAGTAACATGAAGTGAACGAATAAACAGCGAGTCCCTCAGACAAAGGAAAACCACTCGCCCACTCGACATCGGGTCCCATTGTAAATCTAGAGCAAACGATTATTAATAAACTCTCTCAAGAACCAGAATCGACAAGTCTGCAGGTGGCAGCTTAGGTCCATAGATTTAGCCACTTGGTTGGTTGGTTGGTTGGTTGGTTGGTTAACAACGGGAGGGGACTTCTCTCTGGCCAAAGCCATGAACTCCACTCCAGATATTTGCCCTTCTGCGACAAGAGTCATGGCACAACACCTTTCAAGTTGTCACAGGAACTACTGAGATTGGAGATTGACTTCCCGGAAGATTATTTCTTGTGCTTCTTCTCGCGGCGTCATGATACGAGACAAACGCCCAGAAGGACAAGCTCTAAATTGGCCATTTCTTTTCAAATCGTACCAAGAGGAAGACTGTTTGTATGCAGTATGTGGGATGGAGTTCGAGCGAAACAGACAGTGGGCATGGTAGGAAGGAGTCCATTTCAAGTCAATCTTTGAGATCCTGATTAGTTCGTGACCGCATCTTTTGGTACGATTGTAGGCAAACAGGAGGTTGTAAACCCTGAGTGAGTCCTTGTGTCTTTCTCTCTGTTAGTCCCCATTAAGCTTGCACTTAGTACACGTACGTACAGTATTTGTCCACGCAACAATGGACATTTGAACACGCTAAGGCATGAGAAACAAGATCCGCCCATGAAAACTTGGCGTCCATCCCTTGGTTTGAGAGGGTTCACCCCGAGGATGAAGAAATACATGGGTAATGATTTTGTACGTATGGACATACTAGTTGCATGCAGGCGTTTCATCTTTAGTTTAGCCCCACACGATATGGCTAATTACCTCCTCCACTCAATCTATCAATGTTGAAATGTTGAACATCGTCGTACTTCAGTGATATTTCTATTTACCGTCTTGTCACGAGATTCAGATTCAAGACATGTAAATTCGTACAAAGGCTCATTTTCTTGGAGTGATGGTAATTGTTGAGGTTTAAATATATCTCACACATTCCTGGTTCAAGGACTGCTTAGGTGTTCGAGGGTGGATGTCAAGTCAATGCCTATTTGTTTCTCATTCAATGCATTCGCGATTGGCTTCTTCTCCAGTCTGGCGATGAGACACTCATTAATATGCGCATACGCATTCCATGTTCTATTGTTGGTAGTAAATTGGGGCCTCTTGCGGTGTCACTCTCTTTTGCATCGGCCATTCACTTGGATGCTTCTTTCATGATCCCTCGGTGAACCTCGAATGAGAATTGGCGGGACCACTTTCGATTGCGCCAAAATGTTCTTGACAACCGACCATTGGGGCTGATGGTATGGATAGATTTGTAACCTATTGAGTAGACAAATCCTTTTACCTCGCACTTGGATCGTGCAAGGTCGGAGGCGGTCGCGGCGACTTATTTGTCCTGACCGAATTTGGACGAGAAGTCTTTTCCACTTGGTGTCAACCCAAACCCAAAACGGGATGACACTGGGATCTGAAATGAATAACCTTTTTACGAGGCCCCGCATGTTGGTTCTCTACGTGAAGTATCTCAGAGGAGTTTCAACCCATCTCACATCTTAAGCATGGGAAACCTTTGGGTATGAAGCGATGAATCGTTGAAATGACACGGGGACTTGGTTTCTTTGAGTTGGTGGGTCATTTATGGGTCATTTGAATCTCATAAGTCTGTTGGTTAAGTCAACAGGGCCAGATAGCTACTAGCTACCTGGGAACGTTTGGGTAGCTCTTAAAGTGGCATTTGACCCGAGGACAATGTGCTGAGACCGATTGACCGTTCTATGTGTGTATTACTCTCGGAGCCCAAAGTGCCTACCTACATGCAGCAAGTAAGCACCCAAGCCTCCAGAAGAAGTGAGTGAGTCTTCTTAAAGTTCGTTCTGATGATAAAGGTGGAGAAATTATCCGCGAACTCCGCTCGACTGCGTCACCATTAACCCTCCTCGAAGATCATTTTAAATCAGCTTGAAGCGTTAGTTCGGATTAGAACTCGTGACCTTGTCTGGGTCAGGGCGAGTATGGCACCCGCCACCATTCGACAAGACTGCGATTCTCAGATTACATTGTGAGCTCATGGATGTTGATGCTTGATCTCATCCCTGGTTCTCTCTTGGGGTGCATATGGTGATCATCGTTGTGATTTCGAGTGCGAGGGTATATATACGAATCATTATTTGCTGGATAGTGAATACGATGCAGGGCAGCACCAATGAGTAAATTAGTTCTCATAATAAGTAGCAATTGAAGACCTCGAGGGCGGCTAGCAATCATCGTCACTACCAACAACAATGACTTGGCGCGGTCTGCTGTCCATTTCCTACCATTTTGGAATACCAGGCATGAACCACAAGTTGAGACGCACTAAAACAATGGGAGCAGTAATTCAAATCTGTTTCCATTGTGTCCTACCACCCCCTTCTTGTGCATTACTTACTCCATCCAACGAAGCCAGCAGCAGTAATTGCGCCCTAGTTCTTTTTTTTTGTCCATCAACTTGGAAAATGACCCACTTCAAAACCTCTCTTGTCGGCTGTTATTGCCCTCTTCCATCCCTTTAATAAGTGGGGTTGTTAGAGATTTGACGCCCCAACGAAGCAGCGAAGCATAAGAGCCTCAAGCCTACGTAGTTATGTTACGACTCTTCGAGGTCCAACAACCTTAGGTGTCATTCAATCGCTTGGAGTTGGAAATGGGGATGTCGGGGTCGGCGGCCAGGATTGATGAGGGAGCAGATATGGATGTAGACTGTAGAGTGTCTGGATTTATGGAGTATATGGACACATCATGATAAAAATCTAGCCAGCAAAAAGAGCCAAGCTGATTATTTCATTATCTATTCGGCCAAGAGGCGAATTCACTCCTTGCCGACAAAACTGCTTCGGAAACTTTTTGTTCCCAACGTCTAAACTTTTTCTTCAACGACCGACCGAGGCCGGTGTGCCAGTAGGCAAAAACTAAAAACTATGAGCTCCTTCGTGAAATCGTGCAAATAAACATTTCGACGACTGGTAATGCAAAAACCCTATCCTGACAAGATCTCCTGGCACAAAAACCAATCCTATTGATAACGACAAGATTTGACTTCCACCTTCATTGGTGAATCGTGCCAAAAGGCTTGCCTCCAAACAAGCGAAGTGAATGAGTTGCCCTGAATTGGAAAATTTGTAGTAGTAGTCTCTTCAACCCCTTCATGTCAAGCGGACGCATTCCAAGTGGAAGTTCTCTTTGCAAAGACGTCCCATAGCTTGAAGTACACAACTACGTATGGATGTGAGATTAAAATGCCGGATCACTACGGTATATGCATGTCGCCACTCTGGGCCTTGCGTACCAAAAGTCCGCCTTGAATCTTTGGACGGGTGGCACGTTCTCTTGCGATCTAAAGCGTACCTCACGTTGGCAAAGAAAAACTACCTACATACGTTACTTGTAAGTAATCCATGGTCGAGATTCGAGTTAGCATGACTTGTCGCTATTTATCCAGCTACGTCTCCTTGGCAAGGCATTAAAGAGAGAAAAACACAAACATGGTGTAGTAATGGGAATCATATCCTTTGGTAATTCTTTCTCTACTTTACTCTTAACTGTTGTTAAATTAGCCACTCTTGTAGATTGACCACAAACTTTATTCTTGTCTTTGCCGTAATTTTATCCGCTCATATTTGTTGGTCTATGCAGTACCATATTGAAATGGACAATTCTTCAACTCAATTACTTGATTGAAATGTCATTGACTGAATATTCTGAACCTGCCATTTGATCTCATGGTTAGATAGAGCGACCGTGATGAAAATCAGTCATGGTTCAAGCAATATCTTATTACGGACGGCTTATCCTGCAGACCTTTAGCACGATTTCGACCAATTCGGAAGTGAGCTTGAGTGATTATCTATATGATTAGGCCCTGGGGCTGGACATACAACCAAAGGACCTGCATCATCCAACCCATGTATAACAATAATAATAATAATAATAACTACGTAGGTTTCAGTGAAATCAGCTTCGACATTTGTTAAACCAAATTCTTGGCGAGACATAAAGTGACCGACATGTCAAGAATACTGCCAGATTCATTGTTTTTGTTCGCCCAAAACAAGCTTTATGGATCTTAAAACTCATCCAGAGCGAATGATATTTCGAGCCCAGGAGCATAATAGTTGATTGTCGACACAATGATGCTTGAGTATTTGGTACATGGATGTAGTACGTGTTGCATAGTCTTGTTTCGTCCAACTGGTGGCTGCTATGAGTGCTATCCTTCCCCGCCTCGTCTCTTCGTTAAGAACTCAACTGGACCATTAAATCGTCGTGAAAGGATACCCAATCACTCCGCATTTCTTACATCTGTCAGCAAGTTTTACTTTTGGCCCTGCTCAAATGGGAAGGTCATTCCAGGGCTGAACGTTCGTTGGGCAGGGCTGAAACTAGTCGATCAGGCCAGAGAGACACTTCATTTCAGATCGCATCACTGTCCAAACAACACGTCTCCGCCTTTATTTCAGGCGTTGTAAGGGAGGCATGGTGTATCGAATAATTAAGATTTGACGTTTCCCCGCTCTTCCATCATGCGTACAATAGAGGAACGAAACGAAAGATAGCGTTGACATGTGGCTTCCGAAAATGAGCTATCCACCTAAAAAGGAATCGCTTCGTGGTCATTAAATTCGTGTTGTCGTGGGTTGCTATCCATCATTGGGTTTCAGTCTTAACGAACGAAGAGCAAATGCATAGAGACAGGAAGAGAGAGAAACACCGTAGGCATGGCATTTTCGTCTGATTAGCACGAATTCATACGTATGACGAATCACTTAAATTGCATCGGTGATGGTACTCACTAATTGCAGCTCTCATTTGCCCAAGGAGATATTTAGATATATCAGTGTTCATGGATCTCTCAGACTCAATTGTGTGCTTATAAGGGAAGAAAAGGATGATATCACATATTCAGCTACCGGAAGGAAACTTGAATGAGTATTTGGTTCATGATAATCCAATTATTTGTCATTCGTAAGAGCTACCTACTTTGTTTTGAAATCAATTTCCGAGTAAACCCCGGCCCGGATTAGAACCTATATACATTGACAGGTGGATGCCAAAGACAGGAATCTTGAATTCGTCACTTTTGACGCGTCTACGTCAATCTAATTCGAACTAGGAACCAAAATGATGCTTCCTTTTTTTTACTCTCTGAGCATTTGGAGGCACACTTTCTTGGTTAATGGCTGAGGGTTAGGATACAAGCAGCCCTAAGCTGCTTCACGCCAGAATATTTTTGCTCCATTAAATGAAAATGAAAAAAAAGTAGATTGTTGGTGAGAAGTTGTGGCAAGCGTTTTACGAGAAACGAACCCTAACATGCTCTTCTCCTTCAAATCATGTCTCCTCCCTTTCACGTTCTTCTTCTCCTTGTCCTTCTTTCACCAATTCACCCAAGTACTAGTATTATGCTTATTATGTACTTGACATGGCGGACGCTTCCTCTCGTTCATTCACAAAAGCATGGTTCCATCCTTCTACCTTGGGACCGACCGACAGACCGACCGACCGACCGACCGACCGACCTTGACTGTTTTTTGGCGTTTCTGCTCAGACACAATCGACGTCTTGGTCAGCATCATCCATCCTAGTCTTTCACCTTTCCAGCCAATAATAGTGGTAGCCGAAGTACTCGAAGAAGTCAAGAGGGTCAAAAGCCTCTTTCCTGTGTTGCTTGCCTGAAGTATAGTATGGCGTGAATACGTGTAACGTTAAGACTAGCATCAATAAAGTGATGGCCAAAGATCGAAAGAAACTTTGGAGTTCGAACCGGTTCCAATTTTCGAAAGGGAAGCAAGAACGAGTGGGTCAACACTGGTTTCAAGGTAGAGAACAGAACAAGTAACAACTACCTTGAAATTCCACGACGATCCCATCGTAAATTTCAGCCTCTCGTAAATATCTCATCCTTAACACGCATTTCGTTTCATTTTCAGGTAAGTGTCCTCAAATTTGTCGCCCATTCGTTCATGGTTTTGTTCATTCGCTTTGATCATCATGGTGGTGCGTGTTTGATGAATGATGAATCACTTCGGTAGTAAAGAAAATCGATCCAGTCGTTCAAAGCTCGGTAATTGTGCCTGTCCTTGGGGCACCAGCAATCGCACCAAAGCACATCTTCTCGATCCATTTATCTGCAAGTGCAAGTGTCCTAATCTTGCTAAACTGCAAATCACTCCTATTTGCCTGTATGTATGTAGTTATCCTCCTGAGTTGGCAGGACTCTGTCTTTTTCTTTCATGCCTCAAGTGCGACGGGAATTATCGCTTTGCGGGATGCTGACGGACGATCAAGCTTCGACAAATGGCCATTAATTGGTCATCGCCTTAAACAGGCACTGACATAGACAACAACATCTTTTTGAGAGTTTTGCCTGAAGGCCTTTTCTTTGGTTCTTTCTTTCACTCACGGGTCTGCCTGCCTGACTGCCCTACTGAGTGCCCTACTGAGTGCCTGCCTGCCTACCTGCCCGCTTGCCCTTCAATGCTTTCATTAGGAAAACGGAAGAAGTAATTTGTGGCGAGGTGCGTTGATATAACCAGCGGCATACCGTCCTTAGTTTGTGGTTACACTCACGGTTAATGCAAAAACACGACAAAATATGCAGTTTGCAATGCACACTGCATCGGATACTATCACTGTTAACTCTGTTATGATCTGTAGGCACGCTGGCTAAAGCCTCGAGTACGTAGGTGGTGTTGTTTGGTATTTTAGTATTGTTAAGGCTTCTTTAAAAGTCCATTTGCCCACCACAAGTGGTAATGGTTTCAATGATGTATCTAGTACCCTTGAATGAAATTCCTCCCTGGCTTACTCCTTCCTCTTTACTCCCTCCCTCCCTCCTCTTTAAGCCCCTTTGGGGTAATGCCTTATTTCATTCCTGCCCGACGAGGTGCTTAAATTTTGGATGCCAACAGAACTGAAGAAAAAGAAAGAGAGAGGGGTAGAAAGACAATTGCCATCTTCCAGGGAATTCGCTTTGGGTGGCACTGCCATTTCAAGTTTTGGTTCAAGGAGTGAATTGTTAGCATTGAAGTTGGAAATGATTCTCGAGTGTGCCGCTCACTGGGGAGATTGAATTAGATCGGTCCAAAACTATCGTGAAAGCGGCTATTGGGATGCTGGTCTATGATATATTTGATGTGCTAGGTTATAAATGATAGTGGTGGTGCTGGTCGTAATAAGAATCCGATGGTTATTTATGCGACTTTTGCATGTGAAAGATCACGAAGATTGGTCGTTTCGACTCAGAACTCGACTCGTAAGTAGAGCAAAATCACTCAAAGTTTCTGCTCCGAATGTCATCATGACTGGAGGCATTCATTAGCCTTGCGGATGTCTTCAAAATTCGTTCTCGCACTGATTAGAACACAGCTCAAGCTCTTTCGTAGGTTCGTAGGTTCGTTCGTTTGTTCTCTGCTTTTCAATCCCCGCCTCGAGTCCAAGTAAAGCTAAGAGACCAACCAAGAGATCGGAAGTGGACAAAACAACACATCAGGGTCAACCATGGCCGAACAACCGCCGATTGGGTCCACATTCTGTACTATTCATCGAATACATTACATTCAAGCTGGCAGTACCAGCCATCACCGTGGTTGAGTAGTAGAAAATGGCGTGGGAGGTGCATTGAAATTAGGGTACCCTTGAAGGTCACACAGATCCATCACATTTGTCTCACTACATCCAAAGAGGTCCTCGAAAAGTATCTCTTTCCTTCTTCCATATCGGTGGCTTGGACGTTCAGATTCAAGAGCCTTTGCTTGTGATGCCCCACCATGGTTAGGATCTCCCGCCGAGGAGAGTGACATCGTTATTATTGCGAGGATTGTTGATGGTTGGCTCCAACTCAATCAGAGGCAAGGTCGCTGCATGACAATTGAGCTTGACCAAATAGTGTGACAGAGCCGGTATGCGAATAGTATGTGACACCAGCCAAAAGAGCTATCATTTCGAATGAAAAGTCTGACAGCGTCCTCGTACTTCTGTTTAAGACGTGCTCAGACCGCAAAGTTTTCTTCCCCGAGCTCTCATCATAAAGACGTTCACGGCGCCTTGAGGAGAGCAATGGACGCGAACCGTCGACCGCAACCAATGCTTCCAATTGGGGAAACTGAATATAGGTAGATGTACGTACTGTAGGTACGAGATTTGACTTGTACTGTATGTGGCCCTTACCACTTGTGTGTTTCCATCGAGTTGGCAGGTAGCAAAGCAGCCATCATCATCGATTGGTCGCGGGAGAGATTTCGTGCGTCTTTCAATAATAGTTCACGACAATTCATCCTGGATGGAGAGAAACAGGTTCAAATGCTGGCCAAGGTCACATTCCTTTCGGCGTCTGGCCAGCCATTCTCGTTGACGCTGTTCTCCTCTTTGGAATGCCAATGCAGTCAGTCACCAAGCGGAGTAACTATTACGGCTCTTTGGCGCGCTTGCCAGCCAGTCTTCAATTTCACCACCCACCCCCTCGCAATTCAATTCTGCGTTTTTCCTTGAAGAAACGAGAAGTCTATCGTTTAATAATCACTTGAAGTTGGCATTTGCGCCTTGAGATTGTTTCGCTTTGCTCCAGGGAACTGAATTGAGAACCAGACGAGCAAGCTTGGTGTTCAATCCAGAAGGTGAGAACTGAGAAGTTCTGCAAGAGGATTCACATCAAAGACCAAAATATTTCTTCGCCATTTTTCCACGGATTAGCCACTAAAATATACCACGAGTATCTCTAATTCAAGACGTAAATATCTGGTCCATTTCAAGACGGACGAAGACCTGATGCTTTTTATTTCTGTTTCTGCATGGGGATTGACATGTCGGCATAAACTGGCCTTGTCCACTCTTGACATCTTGACCTGAGGATAGAGAGGAGTAACGAAGAACCTCCCATCGAACTTTATGCACAAAAATCTCCACCTCATCCTTCATCCTGAGATCTTTTGTCTATAAGGTTTAGCTAATTCTAAATATTTTTCTATGCTTTCTCATCGGGCGGGACAACGAGGAAATGAGATTTCGTTTCACATACTCTCAGCCTTGTCGCCATACCTGGCAAAACAAAACTAGATCTATTGTGGTGCTACACGTGTGTTATATGCAGAGCACTCTAACTGTTACAAAGTGTGGGTTCTCATTGTTAGTAAACTTTGCTTATGGAGATTATGAGAGGGCGAATTCCTGTGGAGGTCTCTTGATAACCTCTGGAGGTGAAGAAGGTATCATTAGATGGGCGGCTGAGGCCCTCATTTACTCAATTAATCTACAGTTATCCACTTTCCACGGCCCCTTTATTACGCGTACATCCACTTTTCTTCATAAGCCCCATTTTGGGGGTCCTTGCACCGCTATCTCCTTAAATATTAGTTTGGATGACTTCAAACTGCCTCTATACACGGTTCAAAAAGGCGTCATCGATGGACAAAATGTTCCATGAACGGATGGAATTTGAATATAAATGCTCAACAAGCAGCGCATACATTGCCACTGACACTACATGTTTTTTTCTGGCCCTTCCATAAAAGGTAGACCTGGCCATTTCGTCTATCATCTATCAAACCACATTCTTCACGCCTATTAATAGGAACAAACTGTGATGGGATTTTCACTAGAGGAATGCGGTTTGGTCGATTGGTCGATTGGTTGCATAGAAATTGCCAGCCATCTTCCTCAATCTTCTGGCGGCGGCTAAACACTGCCAGGCTCTGACACATCGTGCCATTTCAAGCATGCTTATATTTCTTTTCGTTACCCTATTACAATTGACTCATTTCTCGAGTTAGAAATGGAATGCACTTGAACGCTGATTCCACTCCAAGTGCATTCGGTTCAGAACACAGGTGATGCAATGCATTCAATGTGCATGGGTAGCATTGACCTGATTGACCACCGCCCCCAGTCCTATTGAGAGCTGCCTTTCACGGGGCATCTTGTATCTAGTAGATTAGCACTCATCCTAAACCACTCCTAGTTGGTTCTTCGGAGGTAGTCACTTGAGCGTAGACCAAACTGGGATAGTAACAAGTCGAATATTGTTCGCATCAAGCTGCGAATGCACCGAATACTTCTCTAGGTTCGCCTCATCATCCATTGAGTCTTCTTTCGAGGGGCTTTGAGGCATTGGGGCTTTGGAGCTTTGGGGCCCAGGCATTCCAAAGGATTGCGACACCAACGCCAAGAAGACTCACGCCCGAGAGACAAGGTAAGTGTGTACGCCTGTCTGTGTGTACATAATAGTATAGCACATACATTTCGTAGTCTCCCATGTCGGTAGGTACTTGATAGATAGACAAGATCGATTGTACATACTGTGGTGGGAAATTCGGAAGGTAGGCCAGTCAGTCGTGGGTTGTTGGGCGCTGGTTGGTTCAATGGATCCGGAATGCGACTATCAAGTACCGTTGATAACAAATGCAACGAGCTTTAAACATGGCCAAATGTATTCTTAAGCAGCCGCAAAAATCTGACCAAGAATTGAACCTCTGATCAAGGCCACAGACCAAGGGATCCCCTCTCTTCATCCGGTATTGACGCCGCGTAAGCAATGAATGAGAATTATGGATATCCTATTGTCAAGATTTATACTTTGGGCTCCCCATAGGGACATATTTTTTCTCAATTACACGGCTCTTAGGTGGTATTGGCCCCAAGTTGGATGCGCTGATAATTTCACAATCTTCCAACCATTTCCTTTGGAAGAGAGAGAGAGACAGAGAGACAGAGAGAGACGAGCCACTATCATCCTTATCATCATCATCATCAACATCATCATCAGCAGCAGCAGCAGCATTAAAGGGATTCTTCATCTTTTGGCGTGTTTTTTCTCTCTGTCTCTTTTTCCCTCGTTGAATGGATGTTGAATGTACACACCACCCAGCTAGGCTTGCACATGCGTCAACCCACAATTAGTATGTACACTACACACACAATGATCGCGAGTGCGAGGGGCTCTTTAAGCATTTGTTATAATGTTGGGCAACATCCTCCTTGAATTAGGAAATATCTCAATCCCGCCGTCAGCTGTTCTTACCCATTCCCAGCTTGAAAAGACTTTGGCACTTCAACGCCTTCAAAGTTGTGCAAAAAAACAGCCAAAAACTCCCAAAGTCCTCCAGGATCCAGCTGTTGTACTTTAGTCGTTCAAAAACCGTTGTTATGGCACTAAGCTTTGTTTTTGTGTTTTATTCTCCATTGAAGGGCCCATATTTCTTGCTCTACATAAGATTGACAGGAAGACTCTACTAGTACACCTAATTGGGTTTCGAGCTAGTTCACCACTTCTGTTAGTAATGCCATGGTACAACTGCACTATAGTTGTACAAGCCAATCCAGACAAGCTCTTGAAAATATCAAGCCAATTTTGACTCTGATCGTGTGGTACAAGATCGTGATATGATGGATAGTAATCTCGTTCAAAGCACGCACATCACAGTCCGAGAGGAGCCAAAGAAAGCTTATCGGGTGCGACGAGAAGGTTAATCTAGATAACATTTCGATCACGATCCATTGAATTTTTGCTCATCATCATCAACCATCCATCCTCCACCACCACCACCACAACGACGGTACACACAGCCGTTGGTGGGTTTGTCTAAGGTCAGAGGGGATCATCTTCCCCCTGGAGGATCTTCGACATGTTTATTCCAAGTCCTTGTACTTGACATGTTCAAATCTTGCCAATGTATGATGCAAACAGATACGTTCCTGTCGAAGCCATCTGTACGTGCACTGCTACTCATGGTAATGGTTAGATTCAGGGAAGAATACACCTATGCAAGCTGCCCCTGGGCATGATGTCAACCAATGTCAGACCAAAGCCAACTGAGAGAAAGATTGAATTCCTATCGGTAATCGGTTAAATGCTCTTTTGTTTCTGAATGATTTCTGTTGGCTTGAAATTGGCCCCAGTGTGAGATATTGAATCATTAATCAGCGGTCCTTTTTGCCTCTCTTCAATTAATGTCATGCTTTTTTTTCCTCTGAAATCGCAGCTGCCTGAAAAAAGGTGGGAGGGCTTCAATCAACTTCAATTGTTTCTGTTGAGGCCCAACGACCCGTGTAGTATGTACGTGTGTACGCACATGTACAAACGTATCGACGTACGCAGCCTATTCGTACTCAAGCACTATCGAGGATTGGGCCGACCTTGAAGGTGAAAGTCCCCATGTTCAGTGTCATCTTCCTCAACGTCATCGGCGTCGCCATCGTCGTCGTCGTCGTCGTCGTGGTTGCATGCATGCATGCATTATCGCCATACCATCTTCTTTTTCACGTTACCACCGCCACCGTCTCCTTGTCGAGAACGGTGGCAAAGGCAAACTAAAGACAGAGAGAGAAGAATCCCGTTAAATTCCTGAAACAGTGCCGGAAACTACATTTTACATTTCTTTGTAACTGGGAGTCCCAGATCGATAATGCCGTGCCGGTTCGTGCTCAAATGTTCTCATTTAAGGTGGATTGGAACGAGAAAGAGTTACAGAGTTGAAGCTTTAGCAAGAGCTTGGGATGGAGCCGAGCTTGACACGCAAGTTCAGGTGTTCATGCCAAGCTCTGCATGCATCTTATATGCCCATTGGATATTAGGCTGGCCACTGTTCTCGCGCGACGTGTAAAAAATCCTTTAATTTGAGGCCTGGGCCTACCCTATTTCACCTCACACAATCACCACCTTGCCGAACTGATGGCCACATCAATGTCCGGTTGAGCGAGATCGTGGAAAATGTGCCTCAAGTTTGAGTCGACGAGTCATTATTCCGCGTTTTTCTATCGTTTGTCTTTCTAAACTCACCCGGTCCATGCCTGGCACTATCATTACCACTGCACCGGCCCTTCGCTTTTCTATTCCATCGGCCAATGGTCTGTCTGTACGACGTAAGCCCTGGATCTATGTAGGTACGTACGTGTGTACATGCGTGCATAATCAGGGCCTCTAGATCAAGACCTAAAAAATAATGTGAAATGATACCAGGTGCATGAGGAGACTTACCCGTTGATGCTTGACGAATCTGATTATGGTCTCTTGTACGTTCGATACGGAAAAGAATCATTTTCGCTTTGTAATCATCGTCCATACTAAGAATATCGATTAGCCTCGTGCGCAGACAAGTTAAGACGAACATTAAGACGAGTTCGAGTATCTGGAAATGGACAAAAATAGCGTTTTGTAAACGATTTGTACTTTGGTCGCTTCATTGGGATGGTGTTTAAGATGGGAATGGTTGACCGCTCTCGGTTGGAGTAAAGAATGCAGATAACCTTCGGTTAAATATGGGCAAAAATTCAAGTTTGACCCATCTTTTGCTGCCTCTGACCTCTAGGGTCGAGGAAACTCTTTTCCTAGGTCTATCTCAGAGGGTCTAGTATCAAGTTTGACATAACGAACGAAGCAATTTGTGAAGAGATGAAAAAGGAAAAAGAGAAACCATCCGATTTGCCAAAGAATTTCAAGCGTCCGCGAAAAAAAAATATGAGCAAAGCGGGGTGAAATTTCAACTCAATGAAGAGGATTTGATGATAAGGTTGGCTTTCAATAGCGGTGGTCTTAAACCCAGTGTTGTCGTGAATAACCGGAACCGGGCGACCTTGAGGTCGATCAAGCTCACTTGGATTCTTCCAAGACATTTTTGGCCTTGATATTTGCATAAACGATTGCAGAACCGCATCGCACCCGACACTGTGTGTATCTATGTAGTTCTATGTAGCTCTGTATGGAGCGGTCGTATGGGTGGCTGTTCGCTCACATTCCACGGATCACCTGACCTCTCGATCTTTGAGATTCTTCAGAAGGAGAAACCTACAAAATCTCACCATCCATGATATTCATTGGATTTTCTACATATCATTCCATGCCCATAACAAGTGCTATTATCAGAGGCTTTATGAGGAAAAATGCGAGCACCTCTTCCATATTTGGTGAGTAGTATTGCCATTGCCGCACATGGATGGCTCACTATGTACCGGTACACATGTGGGTCTCCATTTCTGGATCATAGCGCGTTTGGGGTATTGCCTTTTGACGAGTTTCTCTTGGAAGGCCGACACCACTTCCTTTACTCGACCGATATCGGACTGAGTCTCGCTCGATATGACGCCTCAGATACTCGAGATGATTTGATCCTTTGCCCTTTCGACGAGCGTATCCCTCGGATTCAAATCTCAATTCGTTTCCTTGGATGTCAGAAGAAAAACAAAAAGAGAAGAAATACCTTTGGGGGAGCGTGCCCATCCACAAAATAGGAGCTGTCGGAAAAAACACGCTCGGATGTTTTATTCATGCTTTTGTACATCTCCAAATGTGTCTGGGCTTCAAAGATCATTTTGTTTTGATGTCGATGATCTGGTCTCAAACTGGAAGCTGATATGCCCCGTCGGCGACCGACAGCGTTCACTTTGTGCAGGCAAGGTCGTCCGTCCGTCCGTCCATCGTACGTCGGGCAAGATATTCTCTAAATGATGAATCGTCAAACCAAACCCAATAGAGGATTTTGGCTCCCAAACATACTATTCCATTTTGGTGGCATTCCTGGGCAGTCGTGCATTTTTCTGTCTCAGAATGAGTATTCATTGGAAATGGGCGGCAAACCCAGTCAGTCAAAGGAGAAACCTCATCATCGACTTCATCATCACGTTTCTCGGACAAAACGGTGATACGTACATTTGAGTCCACCTTTTTGTAGAACTACCGTCTGGACGAGCATTGGTTCCGCTCGTTTCAAACAATGCCTTGCTCCAGTTTCATTCAAAACAATAGCAAAACATATTTGTATTGTGCCAAGTTCTCATATCATTGAGACTGTTCGTGACCTTCAGAATAATCGAACAATACACAAACCAAACTTATTCATAGGCAGATATGGATCTCGTTTTCTGGACGGATGTGAGGAGATGAAAAAGTCCATCTGAAACAGTTGGCATTTCATTTTTGAGTACGATAGAGCTCAAATCAAATTCGGTTACAACAGCTTCGCATTCTTTCTCAGTATTGAAAAATGGGAATCGCTGATTGCGGAAGAATGTCCCATTCCTTTCAAATTTTTCCCCACATATGACAGATTAGAATGAGACGAAAAGTTCGACATTAGTTTGATGGTGGGTCGTTTACATTATCTGGGCCCAACATGCAAGAATCACTAAGTACTCCCAAACCAATCGGTGAGTCGGCACAACAAAATTAGTTTGTCGTTAGTAAATTGTGCCTCGTGGAAAATTGCCTATTCATAAATGATCTCAAAGAGGCCAAACGAAAAGAAACAAACCTGAGTGGAGATGATCAGATAAGATCCCCGTCCCTATACAATTCTTGCTTAGCTCACTCGGAAAAGATTAAGGTGCCACTAAAATACCACTTGCGAGCAGAGGTTGAATTTTTAGGGCACAAATTAAACATCCTCCGTCTTCAGCACTATTACCGGCAACCAGTTAGCTCTAAGAACACAGTCTCAAATGCAAACTGCTTCCATCTACCAACTTAGTCTATAGTCCGTGGTTAGGCAAGCTTAACGTACTACATAGTAGTACACAGTACATACGTGGATCGGCAAACTCATTGCTTGTGCTTAAACATTAGCCCATTTTCCCGTGCATTGGTGTCTGTCAATATTTGGCCTCCAATTGATTGGTCCACAAGCATGAGCGTTAACGTCGTTGTCCTTGGGACTTCATTCTTAGGTGAAGTCTTGAGACTTAATTCAGTTGCGTCTCCACGTGTGCCATCTGTTGACACGCAGAAAATCATTCAAATGCATTACGCACTACGCATATGTAGCCGTACTTACAGTACATTTATGTATCAACGGACCAACAATCATTATTTGGTCCAGATGATTTCAAGAACTTCCAACATGAATTGTCCTATTAAATGGGTGCAAGTCTCACAGGCCAACTGAATTACCTTTTTAATGCGACGACCCTCCTCTTTCGTCTTTGTTGTGTTGTTGGAAAATGGTTGATCGATCTGGACGTGTCGATCGATCGCGTATTTGAGAGGACATGGAAAATCTCGTTCCTGATTATCTACATTCAAGACCTGCTTGGCATTGGCCCTGACTATAATTAGAGGGAATTCATAGTTGGATGGATATTCAGAGATCTTTTGAAGGGTAGACGCACACTCACACGCACACACACACTTGTGTGTTGGCTGGCACATTGAGGAACTTTTGTGGGTGCCCGAGGAGACAAGATCACATCTCTGTCTACAAATCTCTAGCTCTTGAGTGGATCGAGTCATCGTTTTCTACACCATAGTCACCTCATGACCCAATATGAGCACGGCGAGGATAATGGCTGAAATGGAAAATTAGACCCTATTCCAAAGAGGATCGACGAAGAAAGGGAGATGTGGGCAAATAGTTCTGTTTATGGGTCGCACCAGATCCAATCTCGCTTCAATTCCAAGGCAAGCAAGCGTAGCAATTCATATCTCTTTCTCTGGGGTTGAACGACGTCGTAGAGGGCAAGCTTATCTGTTGGTTCGACTTGATATTCATGGAGT
>NC_081449.1:10043044-10043239 GCF_007210705.1 Tigriopus californicus | reverse complement strand
TTACGTCAAAATGGATACGGAGAACATTCTCGTCACTTTTCTTTCACGACCTCCCACTCAATTTCTCGATTTCTCGATTTCACTCAACAAAGACCTCGCTCGTCCTTCTCCATGTTTATCTATCAAAAAAAATCACATTTCTTTGCCCCTGTTCTGTTTTCGTTTCTTGGAGCGTAGATTTTTTCCACTTGGACA
>NC_081449.1:9999542-10043008 GCF_007210705.1 Tigriopus californicus | reverse complement strand
GTTTCTTGGAGCGTAGATTTTTTCCACTTGGACAAAATATTTCTAGAAATTCATCCAATCCAAATTTGGCCATCAGCTTTTGCAAACAGTTTTCTTGGATTAGAATAAATGAAGTATGCGGTCTACATAACTGATATGGCGGGGAAGGAGTCAGTTGTGAGTTTGCTCCATACCCGTCAACCTTTCCCTTTTTAACCTCAAATTTCAACCAAGTTGTGATTTAGTGACGCAATCGAATGACTTGGCCTTCAATCTGGCCGAAGCAATTGACCTTAAATTGCCTCCATATGGGGCTAACTTTTTTATCCATACCTGCCTGCATGCATGCGAGCTAGCTTGCTTACTCGCTTGCATCCATTTGTTCGATGATGCATTTCCTTCCAAGATTAAGGCAGGGATAAGCGAATTCGCCAATTGAACGCCGCGTAATGAGGATGCTGGGTGAGAGGCTCGGGATATTACTCGGCTCGAAAATGGGCGAACAGCCAAAGAGTGGCCAGACCAGCGGTGAGTGAGCGAGAGGTGGGCATGATAGGATCTGGCGTCTGAATCAAATTCGGCGCCAACTGATCTATTATCTTCGTTGCCAACTTTTTCTCTCGCCATTGGATCAGCGATTCTTGGGAGATCTCAGCGATCGCATGTGCTTCCATCATCATGGCCATGGAAAAAAGCCGTTCTACCATGTTCAGTACAGAATGAACACGTTGCTTGCTGCCTTGACGCCTTTAAGATCGAGATCAGAAAGCTTCAAAAATTTCAGCCTCCACCGTGAATCGTTCCATTCCCCAGTCACGGCAGAACTGTGCACCTTTCCAACGAGATCGTTTTTGACTTGGAGGAAGGAAGATATATGGAAGACGGTAATAAGTCCCACAAAGACCTAGTGCCAAATTCTTTTCACCAAGCCTTATCATTCATCGAGACCTAATTAAACGATATGGCACACGAAATGCATTTAAGGCTACAGTTCTGTGTAGTACAATAGTGACGAGCTGTCGGTTGGGAGGACGCATTTGGTCCTTGGAAAGAGCATCACGAAATGCATTTCTCCTTCCTCAATTTCCGACTCCTTTTCGTACTCGGAACTTATGAACTAGAAGTTTCATCCGTTTCCTACGAGAATAACGTGCCTAGAATGAAACAAAGCAAAGGCTTCACTTTTTTTGGCGGTTCCTACAACCAATGAACATGCACATTGATGTTTCGATGAAGTTCGTGTATGTACGTAAGTGGTATGGGGATCAATCTAAGATCTGGATATTGGAATATGTTTGTCTCCTATCACGAGCAACAGAGGCCGGCCATTTTTTGAGATTTTACATAAAGGTCATAACCCGGGGAGAGGTTTGTCCAGTGCCTAATAAGGCTTTGACATATTCTACCTAGCGTATCTTCTAGGCATTTAACCAAGCAAGGCCCAATCAAATCATTGCCCTGGCTGGTTATGTCGTTCACGACAGCCTTGAGTAGAATTAGTCACATTGTTCCCTCGATCTTGAAGTTGCTTACCTCTCTCTCGAACACTAATTGGAAGAGAATTACGTCCTTTCTGGTCTTTGCGTGTATCTGTGAGCATGCTGAGTTTGTTCTTGTTCGGCTGAATCACGTTCGTACATACCTTCTTACAAGTGATGACTTTGAACTATCATGGTTTAGGCCGAGCTTTTCCACTCGTGGAAGCGAAATGGACCTTGGGTGACATGTCAGAAATTAGGTGCTCCTTCTCCTCTCCTTCATATCATCTCAAGGTTGTCTGGACCAAGGTTGGTGGGCATTTTTTGTAGTAGTTGTAAAATTGTTGACTGCCGGGCAATACCTCATCCTGGTAATTAGTGAGGGAATAATGAGTGTTTTCTTAATATCTTGGGCTCGTTTTGCTGCGATGATGACTTCGATAAACCAAGTCAAGAGAAGAGCATAGCAGTACGAAAAAGTCTCACCGACAATTTGACCCGGGCGGCGACTCAAACCCGGATTTTCCAATTGCAAAATTCCAACGGTAAGGCTTGATCTAGCGTTGTCCGACCCCCTGAGTCAATGTGCCTCAAGTCTCAAGGCGTTTGTGTAACGTGTGGCTTGACTTTCATCTTTTGGGGCGCCATTCATCGACCTACCTACCTTCCTACCTACCTACGTATGTACCTACCTACATACTTACATACATACATACATACATACATACATACATACATACATACATACATACATACATACATACATACATACATACATACATACATACAAGCATAGAGAAAGAGAATAAGTTCACGTGTTCTCTTTAGCTTCTTTTTGTGCGGTTGTGTGGTTGAGTGAGCGCGTTTGGACGTTTTGTAGATCAGGTAATCGGATTACTCCTCCTATTGTGCTCGTTTTTAGGAATGTAAACACGAGATCGGGACAGCCAAATTGCTGCATCATTATTTACTCGAAGAACAACCATTATCGTGGCTAATTCACCCTCAGCACGTAGAGCAGTCAGTTAGCGTGTCGAGAAATTGACAAAAGCCGGGTTAGTGAGCAATCCTGATGATACATAGATATATACAAGTGCGTATATATGCATAAATTGATCGGTATGAAAAGAAAGAAGGTCCAAGGGAAGTTTGAAGTCAATTTCCGGCCAGAAGGTGAGGAAAACCACAAAATGTTAGCGGCTCAAAATAACAATTATTTCTACCCAGTCATGACGATGAATTTGAGCTTGATTTCCTTCGGTTCCAAGTTTCCACAACATTGGCATACATTACAACGCATACACTGTACGTATATATATTAGTCGCTAGAAATTGGGTGGGGCGGAATCCCGCTGAGATTAAAATGGGCAGGGTTGGTCCACATGCAGGATGTTCAACACAACAAGAACAACAACAACAGTACCAGGGGAAAAAAGGAACCGCTATTCCTTCTCCTCTTGCCCATATTATGGTCTGCTACCCTCTTACGATCAAAGATGACAAGTGAGTGTTCGGCTCAAGAAATTGTCCACCTACACATCTCGTGTGCTCACATTGACCAAAGGATCACGTTGTCGGGATACGCATTACTTTGACTATCCATCTGACTGCCCGCTGACCAAAGTCATTCAACACGACACGTCAGTCTTAAGTGAGCCCACCACCTCTAAGGAGGTCAGTTCATGATGACTGGGGTAGAAACCCCGCTTCACTCTCTCGTATTGTGCCAAATTCTAAGAGCAATTTGCGAATTTCAAGTTCCGATGCCAAAATGGAGATGGATGAGCCACGGGCAAAAAGATTGGCAAACAGTCGGCAGCAAGTGATTGCTCTCGAGACGTCAGACCGTAAGAATGAGCGTTGGCTTCAATGGTGGCGAGTGAGTGCAATGAGAGATGAACGAATTCTCCTTGGCCAAAATGAGAGACCTATTTAGACCCTCTAGACTCTTGACGCTAGAAGTGCTGTACAGTATCTAGGGTATGTATGTTATGTAGTCCATACATACTATTACTTAGAGTGTGTTACAGTAGAAGGTTTAGTTCGAATGATGTTATTCATTTACTATTCTGGACTTGCAGATTTGCTTGCTCATCCTTAGCTATTCTCAACCTCAATTGCGAAGCTCTAAATTTGCAACTCTGAAAAGAAATTTCATCCTTGAGCAATTCTCTCTGTGATTTCTTTTTTTTTCGAACCGAATATGATGAAAGAAGGCGTCATGAAGGGTTTCAATGGTTTCAATATATTACTTACATTAGACACAAACGCTTTCCACTTTGAAAACCAATTGCTTCACAGAGTGATCCTTATTAATCATGCAAGATCACTCACTTGTGAGTATTTCTAATTCAGGCCTGGCATTTTCAGAGCCATTGATTGGACCACTTTCAAGGTGAACATTTATCTCCTAACGACGAAGATCATGCTCGAGATGTACTTCCAAATTTTGGACGAAGCTTGTATGTAGTATTTCGAAGGATGATAACTTTGGGAGCAGATGTCACTTGGATCTCATGGTTTGGTGGAATTGCAGCTGAATTCTGTCTTGGTTGTTAATTGACGACAATACCACGAGTCTAAAAGAATTCTCAAATCAATCTTCGTTTGGCCAAGGTCTTCACCGGGGCATTTTCAACTTGCAAATCCGTTCATGAGGTGAGCTCCTGTCATCAGCAAATCTAAATCTAAGGCATTTGCCAAAAAAGATTGGCAAGGTCAATGGTGCCTTATGGGTGGTTAACTTCCTTCAATGATTGGCCCGAAGCGATCAAGTTGTTTTCTTTCTTTTGTTCGACGATCGCCTAACGGATCATTGGAATTCCATTATCCCACATGTCGGCAGACGTTATTAACTTTCCAAATTTCATTGCCACCGCTAGAGAACAACCATCCCACGTCCCCAGCAGCACAATTGGGGTTTCTTCTCTGTATTTATCTCCCAATAATAAAGTTTAATGACGATGGAACCTTGAGACAAAAGAGAATAGTAGCCTGAAATCGAATGCAAATATTCTCGTTAAGGGACGCATTTTTTCATGCATGCCAAGCCTATCATGACAAGTCTCCCCACGATTGCCAAGCCAGGATTAGGAGCGAAAAGTGTGAGGAGAAATGTCTATCATGTGCCAAGGCAAAACGACTCATTATTTTCGCCCAGGAACACCCGCTCGACGTTTTTGGGAAGTGTGAATCGCGTTGACGGGATGCTTTGTGGCAAGATCCATCAAAGACAGGACAGACAAATTGGTACAATCAATAATTCACAGGCATTCGAGGGATCTACGTGCTCTTCACATACGTAGTCTCACTCAAACTGGCAAGGTTTCGAAAATCTTGATATTGACGGATGATCAATTAATTTGATTGGACCATGTCATCAATCTGTCACTGGCTACGTAGACCTCTCCTGGTCTCACCAATGTACATCACCACATAGGAAAGATACATTAGTTATCCATTTTCAAGAGCAATCCCCATCTTCGACTGTGCATAAAACAATGCTTCGCTACAAATCCTGAATACTCTTTTGGATAGCTTGTAGTCTCATCGACTCATTTCAAATAATGAGCTCTTGGTTTTCCCTTGCAGGTATTGCTCGTCATTGGGTGTATAGGTCTTAGCCAGGCCAAGCCAAGCCCTCAAGACTCGTACGGCTCACCTCAAGCCAATTCGGTGGATACCTACGGTTCGCCCAAGGGACCGGCCTGTCGAACTGATGTTTCAGCCAACCCATTGCCTGGAGCCGAGTGCAATGCCAATGCTCCCAATTGTCAGGATCAATGCTCCACCACGTATGAACAGAAGTGTGAGACCAAATATGACAATCAATGCCAGACCATCAACGAGCAAAAGTGCGAAACTGGTTACGAGAGCAAATGCGAAACGGTCTATCAATCGGAGTGCAAGTAAGTTCAACTCGTTCGCAATCATTAAGTCGACTTGACCGTAGGGGCTCTCAAACAGACTGTGTTTATACCATGGTATCACACATGCAATTAAGTCAGTTCAGAGTATTAGTCGGAACGCGGCAAGACTCTTGTTGCAACGAGTAGTTGATTGAGGCATTGAAATTGTTCGGGATTGCCTTCCCGCATTGCTCAATATTAAAAAGACCACTTCAGTCTTGAAAATGTCGTGAGAACTAATGTTTTATGATTTCCGCTTTCACCTTTGATTTCAGACATCACTTTGGTCTTGCCTTTTTATTCGAAACCTGCACTTTGTTTCCAGAACCGAATATGATGACCAATGCAATACTGTCTATGATCAGGTAAGACAGTCTTAACCAATTGTTGAGGGAATTTCTCGCTTGACCCCAATGGTCAATGCTATCTGCGTACGTATACTACTGGGAATTCCTCTCTCTTCTTGTCCTTAGAAATGCGAGACCACTTACCAGACTACTTACGACAACCAATGTGAGACCAAGTACGACAACCAATGCGAGACCGTCTACGAGGACAAGTGTGAGACTCGTTATGAGGACAAGTGCAACACCGTCTACGACACTCAATGCGAGACCAAGTACGAGGAGCAATGCCATCAAGTCACCGAGCAGGAGTGCCACACGGAACAGGATCAAAAGTGCGACACTTCCTATGAGCAGAAATGCGAGACCACTTATGAGACCACCTATGAGCAACAATGCCACAACGAATATGACCAGGTAAGTAGAAGGCATTGGCAATGAGTAAACATTTTCCAACGGTTTTCGTTGCTGTGAAGCCGTGGGGTTTCTTGAAAGGCATAACCGTGACTGAACGTACTTGATGGGCCAGTTGTGGCGATTCTCGAATAGCAGTGTGCATTTCTGTCCATTCATTCCAGCAATGCGAGACCAAGTACGACACCATCTACGATCAAAAATGTGAAACTGTTTACGAAACCTTCTACGACCAGGTAAGTGGCAGACTTGAGAATGCCAATTCTAACTGAATGAAGTGACCGTTAAGATTCAGCCTTAATCCCAGTACAGACTAGAGTCTTGCCTTAACTGCGAAATGAAATATTCAGGTTTACGCTCGACTGGAGCGTACGACGATGTTGGATGAAATCTTGTGCTAATTAAAAATGTTCTATAAACCTTCATTGAGCGTAAAATTCCCTGTTAGAGATCTTTTAAAAGTACGTAAATATTCTTCCTCTTTCGCTATTTATTAAGCTTGAACTTGGTCCTTTGTCTGATTATTTACGTACATCGTGGCGTTGGATGTTTGACATAATGTTTCCCGTCTCCCCAGCAATGCTCAACTGTTTATGATACTGTGAATGAGCAGAAATGCGAGACCAAATACGACACGGTTTACGAAGAGCAATGTTCCACCGTCTACGACACTGTCAACGAACAGAAGTGCGAGACCAAGTACGACACCACCTACGATCAGAAGTGCGAGACCAAATACGTCACCGAATACGAGGAGAAGTGTCAAACTAATTACGTGAGTAATTGCGATTAGCTAGCTATTAGTAGGCAAATGACCTAGTGTGACACGGGTGATGAACTGTTCGCTTAAGTGAGCAGCCCTCCTTGAACTCTTGGTTCACCTTTGGACCTTTGCAAGGGCCAATCCTGTCTTGACGCTTGACGAAAAACCAAAAGTCCAAGACGATGAACCGACCAGACTTGCATGTCCCCTTTGATTTGGAACTTGATGCACTAACAGCTCTATTTAAAATTAGGTCGAAGAGTGTAACACTGCCTACGAGGATAAATGCGAGACTCAATACGAGACCACCTACCAGGAACAATGTCACACCGAGTACGATACCAAATGTCAAACTGTCTACGACACCCACGTAAGAGAAAAAAAGCCAACGACAACTTCTAGTTGAGTTAGAGGTTCAATACATTTTTCTCAACAATTCAACAATTTCTACTTGATTTTCAGATGGATCAAAAATGTGAAACCAAGTACGAATCTAAGTGTGAAACAAAGTATGAGACTCAATACGACCAACAATGCCGCACGGAATACCGAACGGAGTACGACACCGTCTATGAGGTGAGCTCCTTGTGTTTGATTATTATATGTCATATTATTTTATTATGATAATGGAAGTTTCTGGATGCCACGATTCGATTGCATTTTGCAAAACTGCTATGGTACATGCATTATTTGCAGTTTTGCAGAAGAGTCATGGCCCTTTGGATTGAGACTTTGAAATGGCGTCTGTTACAAATTCAAAGTAGCTTTGTTTTGATAAGCAAATACATGTGCCGTACATGTTGTTAAATGAAACAAAAACAACACATGAAAACCATTCATGGTGCTGAAGATTTTTTTTTTCATGAGAACCAATTCCTTTTTGACCCATCAGGAGAAATGCGACACCAAATACGACCAGAAATGCGAGTCCAAGTACGAGACCGAATACGAGACGCAGTACGAGCAATCGTGTCAACAAGTTCCAGAGAAGGAGTGTTCCACAACTTACGAACAAGTTTGTCAACTCCAATACGAAACCGAATACGAGGAAGTGTGTGAAGAGGCCCAAGACGAGTATGGTGCTCCCCAAGCCCCCGCTGTCGGAAACACCGATTCTTACGGAAGTCCCCAAGGCCAAGCCATTGACAGCTATGGTTCCCCTCAAGCCAATGAGGTGGACGGCTATGGAGCCCCCAAAGGCCCTGTGTGTAAGCAAGTGCCTAAGCAAGTGGAGAAGCAGAACTGCAACAATGTCCCTCGAGAGGTCTGCAAGGATGTCTACCGCAATGAGTGCAACCAAATCGCCAAGCAAGTGCCTAAGCAAGTGCCCAAGGAGGTTTGCAGCCAAGTAGCCCGCGAAGAGTGCAACAAGGTGCCTCGCCAGGTGCCTCGTCAAGTTCCCGAACAGAAATGCGAACAGGTTTCCAAGCAGGTCCCCAAACAGGAATGCAAGCAAGTGGAGAAACAAGAGTGCTTTGACGTCCCCCGACAGGTCCCCCGAGAAGATTGCAAGCAAGTGCCCCGACAGGCTTGCGAGAACATTCCCCAACAACACGAGAATGAGGTGTGCACCCAAGTTCCACGTCAAAACTGCGTCAAGGTTCCTAAGCAGAGCTGCCAGAACGTTCCCAAGCAGGTGGCCAAACAGGAATGTAATCAGATCCCACGCCAAGTCCCCAAGCAAGAGTGCCACAACGTTCCCAAACAAGTGCCTCGTCAAGAGTGCAAACAAGTTCCCCGACAAGTGGAGAGTCAGAATTGCTACAACGTGCCCAGACAAGTGCCCCGAGAGGAGTGCCAAAATGTGCCCCGCCAAGAAGCCAGCGAAAAATGCGGTCAAGTGCCTCGTCAGGTGAGCCGCCAGGAATGCAGACAAGTGCCTCGAGAAGAATGCACCAATGTGCCCAAGCAAGTGGAAAGCCAAGAGTGCAAGCAAATCCCCCGCGAGAACTGCTACAACGTGCCAAGACAGGTGTGCAATCCCACCTACCGCCAAGAATGCGAGAAGGTGCCCAAGGAGAGTTGCCAACAAGTGCCTCGTCAAGAGTGTAACCAAGTGGAGCGACAAGAATGCAAAAAGATCCCGCGAGAGAGCTGCAAACAGGTGCCCCGTCAATCTTGCCAACAGGTTCCTAAGCAAGAGGCTAAACAGGAGTGCAAACAAGTGCCTCGCCAAGAGTGCCAGAAGGTTCCCCGCCAAGCGTGCACCCAAGTGCCCAGTCAGCAGTGTGACCAAGTGCCCAAACAGAACTGCTACAATGTCCCACGAGAGCAATGCGAGCAAGTCACTCGCCAAGAGTGCAAGCAAGTGCCCCGTCAACAATGCACTCAACAGTGCACCAACACCTACACTTGTCAAATCTGTGAACAGACTGATTCCTATGGCTCGCCTCAATCTAGTCCCGTCCAGCCGTCCTACAGTTCCCCGGCACAACCCTCCTACTCGGGCAAATAGGAATATGACCGCAGGCCTGACTTGGGCGGAAGACCCTATCCGCCTTTTCCCAGTTCCCTCTTCATTTCCTTGTTAACAAAAACATACCCCATACCCTCTCCCTGCTGCCATACAAGAAACCACTTCTCCACCGTCAGCTAGCCTGATCGGAAGAGAACAAAAGCATCGCCTTTTTCATTATCATGACCCCCAAATCTTTTTTTTTCTCTTCTTGAAGTGCCCCCAACTTTGGATTGCCCTTTCATTCAGTCACGGATTTTTAGTCTAGTCATCATTGCAGTAGTCGCCACAAATGAAGACCGATCCCAGAGTCGACGACGATCAATTCCCTCAAGTGAGAGGGGTTTCATGAACCCTTTCGTTCGCCCGTCGCCCCTAAAGCTTCAAGTGAACTGTTCCTCTCATTTGGAACGCCATTGTCATCTGACACATACGTCTTCATACGATATTGCAAGCGGATATGCTAGTCATCATGCATCATCGCCCGTCTTTAGTCCACGCTCTAAACTCGCTCGTACGTACGCAATTCAAGTCATGAGTGACGAGAATAACGAAACAAAAAATTTGGACGATAGACTTCTCTACCTAAAGAACTAGCAGATCTGACTAGCTCCCCATCAATACTATGCGAAGAATCAAAGGATGTAGCCGCAAGCCCTTGTCTGTGTGTCTGCCCGGCCCCAAGAACCATCGTCATCTATTTCACAATCCATCATTGTTGTGATAGGACAAGACGAATTGCTCAAAAAAAAAGTCGTGTCTGCAACATTACAATTTTTGCCTCGAAAGTCACCGCTACCATGTACTATGACGATTACTAGCACTTCTGGCAATTTGAAAGCAGCGCTCAGATCACAGATCATATTCCAATACTACATTTTTACCACAACCACCCAACCATTTTCCATTTTGTTACCAGAGAAGCGCCATGACCATCATGACTTGGTTGATCCAAGTCACTTGAGTTACAAAGCGTAACTTCTCCTTTGTTTGTTCAACTATTTTTGTGTGTACCTTATCCCACAAGATAGGTACATACTGTACCTATCTTGAATGCGGTGTTGTTATTGTTATTTGACCTATTTATTAGGGGGAGAATGATATCAATAAACCAGTTACAAAATCAAGCATCGCCAGTTCTTCCTAACCAGTCTAGGTGTCAGGAAAATAAATGATTTACCAGGGAAAGTAAGTTCAAATTGGATGATTGCTAAATTGGGCAGGCTTCATGCATTGATTTAGCACCTATCCATTGCTTTGGAGTGGAACGCCATTATTCTTCAAGACTTTGGAGGGTCGCCTGCTGAGTTTATATTCTGTGGCTAATTAAAGTCATACATACATATATGCGAGAGTTAGAGCTACGTGGTAGCAAGATGAAATGAGGCGATAATTCGAATGTGAACCCCTATCCTCGACTACGTGCGTTTAGGTAGGGATCAGGAAACAAGACGAGGAATGAGGGCTTCCTAACGATGGTGGCGTCAAAGATAAGACTCGTCAACATGACCAAACAAATACAACACACCTTGGTCTATTGGGCAACGGATGCTTAAACAGAGAAGCAAGTCGAGCAATCGTAAGACTCGCATGATCGATCGTCATTTCGACTGGCGTGAATGAATTCTTGGGTAAAACCGTCCAATCTCTTTGGCATCAATTTGGTCACGATATCTGTAATGAGGATTCTTTGGTCCGATCGCTTCGTTTCTCGCCCAAAGATGCAAGCAATCTTTTTCATACAATCGGGGTGGGTCTCTATCATGGCCAACATGACAATAGCATCCTTCAAGCGCTGACCATAGTCGGGTAGGGTGTTTGGCAGAGGAAAATCTCCATTGTCATCCTCTAGAATGAAGTTGTCCTCGACATCCCGACGCTGCCTTTGATTGTTGGGGCCCTGGAAATCGATGGGAAGCTTCCATAGCAATGGCACGTCCTCCTTGGAGGTGGCATTCACAGATTTCAAGTTCAAGAAGACCGAGCTTACGGTGAGAGCCAAGAAAGCGGCCACAGTCGCGGGCAAGACCGCCCTGGCCAATTTAGCATTATCGTCCAACTCGTTCTGGCCATTGGGGCCATTAAATGCATTGGTAACAGCTTGTTGAATGCTGTCAAAGGTTTTATCTTGCAAAACATTGCTGTCATCAAAGCCAGGAATTGGGGAGGCCCGATAATAGGGAGTCTCGGAACCTTCATACTGATAAGGGAAACCAACTTGAGCGTACGAAGGGTTATTATTAAATTCTTGATTGGTGAGAGCGTAGTTATATGGCGAGACTTGTTGAACTTGTTGAGTCTGTTGCTCTTGTTGGACTTGTTGTGGGACTTGCTGTGGAGAAGATTCGACACCCCAAAGCTCTTGATTATAGGGCGTGTATTGGTACGAGTAAAGGGGTGCGGGTTTATTGGTTGTTCCTCCAAAAACTGACTGGAAAATGAAGCGTGCATCCCTTGGACGATCGTTGCCACTTTCGGCTCCCTCGTCTTCTTGAATCCCAGGATCTGAGCGAGAATAATTCTCGATTTGTCTCTCGTCATTGGAATCAATGGCAACCACCTCCAAAGGCTGTTTCTTCAAACGTTTGACCAGTCTTCGCTTCTTCGCTGCCCCAATTTGTTCAACTAAACAGATACACACAGCGAGGATAATCACATGTTTGAAGTTCATTGTGGAAGGTAGAAAATAGGGTTTGGCGTGTGCTCAGAGAAGAAGTGTTTTCTTTGAAATCCAGGAATGAACTAAGGTTTTATGCCCAGATGAATATCTATTTATCTCGTCGTTGGAAGAACCTCACAAGGCGTGTTTGTTGTTTTCGTAGAGGTGATGATGGTCTGGCGGGATGAGGAGGTGGCACTGGTGACAGCAATAGTAGCTAGCTGTTCCTCTTCAACATGTTCAATCTTAAACCCGCAACGACCATGACATTGACATTGAAGGCTAAATGCATATCATTTGGAGAACAACTCCCATCGTTTGTCAACTAACTTTCTGCTTTTATGCGACGCAAATCTTCATGAGGGACAGACACTTTCTTACTCTTGTTAGCGAGACAATCGTATATGGGGAAATCTTAAAAGATGAAAATGATATTTTGATAGCATTAGCTACATACTATACTGTATTGCACCTACAATAGGGGTTTCATTGTTCACAAGTAACCAAATCAGGCTTAAAGCCTGAATAATCATTAGTCTTACATCAAATCTACAACACAGGAATGCGATGGAACTTTATTATCGTGGATGTAAATCCAATTCTTGGAACTTCGCCTCTAGATGGCGCCACAAAAAGGGTAACCAATGGCAAGATTGAAGCCTACGGTTTTTCTATTTTGCTTCCGGATTGATGATTTGATCTTTAGACCAAATTTGTCACTTGATTTCGAGTCCATTGGGGCCTAACAATGATCAAAAGAAGTTTTGAATTCTCTTGGCCACCCTTGTTGGTCGGTCCTAAATGAAATTAAAAAAATGGGCAAACATTTGAAAAATTTGGCGTTTCGGTGCTATGTTGCGTCGGTAAATGAAATATGTATGAATAACGGTAACAGGGCCAAATCTCTTTTATTCAAAGTTTGCTAGTTTTTGATAGAGACTCTGATTTTTGTAAGATTGTGAAGTGATACTTCAGTAAATTCATGTAGCACCATCTGGATCGGTAAGCACTGGCGCTCTCTAAAAATCTTGGTTAAAAGTGAAGCAGCCTTTTTAAGCCCTCCGACTGGGGCCTTTTTTTCCTTTTCCATTGATTAAGTTTTCCAGGATGGCAAGGTGAATTTCTCAAACACTAAAAACAGAAAGGAGGAGCCAGAGGAGACGCGACATTCGTTGCGAAGCCATCATCCCATATTGATGATGAAGAACTCATTGTTTCCGCATCGTAGTTGCTGCTGGATGTCGTTCAGTTCTGAGCAAGGACAAATGTTAACCTAAGTGCGACAACTAATATCGCAGGGATTACCTCGCAAAAAAACTTCAGGTTCTTTTAGATCACTTGTTAATCTTAAAGCAATTAAGGTGTCTGATCGTGGATATGAAAAGCCGTTCGTTTCATTTGAGTCGGATTATACTGCTGTTTCACGACTTAGCCATGATTCGCGGGTTTGGTTTCAATTCCATCCCAAACATTGTCTTGATGTGTTGTTGCCCTGCCTCTTCAAGGTTCCACGAGCATGTAGGTAAAAAAATAAAGATTTTTTTGAACAGATCTGGCCCCACCCGAATGCACTATACTGTATGTTGATGTACCTCCTGTAGCACTGCCCGATTGAATTTCTCAAGTATCGAAGTTCTCACACACAGGATGGTGCCGCATAGATTTAAGGCGAAGCAGAGTAGATATCAGACGATGTAATGAATCCGTCTCATGGAGAATAAAAAGGAATCAAGGACGAGCGTGAATAAAAACACTCGAAAATGGTTCTATTTGCAGGAATCATACACTAAATGGCTGACATGGTTAACGTGAGGCATGTAACAGAGAGAGAATGGAGATGAACTGACTGATAAGAAAACTGGATTTCCCACCATTCTTGGGAATTACAATGGTCTAGTCCTTAAAGACCCCCTCGCTTGAAGGTGTCGAGAAATCTTTTGCATTTGGGACAGGTGTGGGTGACGTCCAAGAGGTCGGAGATGCAACAAGGCAAAAAGGCACAAGGCCAACATCTGCAAGAAAAACGAACCAACCAATCGTTGGTCTTTTTTGTTTCACCTCAACTTCTACGGTATTTGATCTCACCCAATAAGGCACAAACTGGCGGAGAGCGCGTAAGCAAAGCATCCAATTTCTGGACTCGTTACTGACACAATCACTTGGTGACAGTATGGACAGGTCATGTGTACAGGATCCTCACCCAAGTTCAGTTTGCTACTACTGGCAGGCAGCTGAGATAGGGCTCGGGATGGACCTGCAACGACATCCACGAATACATCACGGCGTACATGATTATTTTTTCTTCTTCTTTCTAATTACTTATCTCTTCGTATTGAAGACTGGAATACGGCGAGTTGAATTGGCTCTGCTGGGGGAAATGGTAGAGCCAAGTGGGACCACCTGAATCAACAAAGGAGGATGAGCGAGATGACAATCAGTTATTTTGAGTAGTGATGGCAGACAACTGTTATCCCATATTTCACGCTTTTAGTGCTATTTTGTTGCTCAATTTGCCCATCTTCCGGCGTATTTTCACATTTAGGGGCTTCCTCCGCATATCTTGAGTCTTTTGGGGATAGTGCATTAAATTAACCATCAAAGAAGGTCAGAGCATACACATTTTGAATTATTTTGGCCATTTTAATTGAACCTTATAGATTTTGTTCGCGATTAAAAAAAAATCAAAATCAACTTGAAAGCAAGTCCGTTGAGACCCTGTAGAGCCCAGGCGTGGACAAAGTGACTCTTAACCTATTCCGTGCTTAGGTAAAATTCATCAGGGAATTGATGGAGATCTTTTAAGATGTACCGGTCACAATTTGGCCCTTGTCTGTGTTGAATTGGCCATCTAAGAAACGGCCATTGACGGGTGAGGGCATTGACTTTACATAGTATGAAAAACTTATCAAAGGGTATTTGCTGACCTGCAGCCTAGTTTTCAGGGGCTACAAACCAATTAACGCTCAAAAAAACTGACCTATGGTCTTTATGGGTTTTAGTATACTTTTTTGTACGTGAATCTTGAAAACTTCGAATTTCATGACTTAAACTCGAAAAAGTTGCCTTTTTAGCCGAATTTTTTTTAATTGAGAAAACTGCGATAAAACGTTGAGAAATGTGAAACAGGTTGTGAGAATGATCAAAAAAGTGTGAAAGGGCAAGAACAAAAATAATGCACAAAGATTGTTGCAATGGTAAAAGATCGCTTTGAGCCCCTTTTAGCCTCTTTGGTGCGTTTATATCTATTACAAAATCTAGGCATACAGCTGCATTTACTAGGTTGCCCTTTGACTTTCTTCGTTCTATTCACAAGAAACTAACATTTCTTAAATGCAATGTTTGAAATTAGGACACGTTTTAAATTCATATGAATGTTATGGTATACAATTGATTCTATCCTGGAGCCTAGTGATATTGTTCAGGGCGCTTTTGTTCACAAAATGATTTTGGGTTTTAGTTGAATCAACCCCGTCGTGACAGCAAGTACTGCTCAACAGCAGTTCTCTTACTCGTTGGCTTTCCGAAACAGAAAACATGGAGTTCGTTGGTACACCTAATATTGCATACGTTTAAGTCGTTAGACCAATCATAATCTTTCATTTTAACCATACCAGAGATTACATTCCTTGAAACAGTTAGTAAAGCCGGTGAAAATCCAAACCAAAAGAAATTGCAAAAATATTCTGGCCTAGGATATCATTCTTCATCTGATCATGCTCCACGGAAGTAAATAAGAAAGCTCCCCAACAAGTAACAAGTTCAGAAGGAAGCAGAAAAGGACCCAAATGTAAAAACGGCTAAAAATGTGGTAAAATGTGAAAGCTAGCAAGCAAAAAGACGAAAAAGAGGAAAAATAGCCTTGAAAAAGTGAGAAAATTGCCATAGATTAATTTTTTAGCCCAAAAAGGCAAGAAAAATGTTCAAAAGCTTTTTTCAGGTTTTGATTTTTTTAAGGTCTATTCATTAGATATTGCTTGGGTCAAAAACATTTATTGTCTAATTTTTATAAACGATTTCTTATTCATAAAGTCCCAGGATTGCGTCAGATCCTTTTAAACTGAACTACCATTTACGTTTAGTTTTAGTTCTTCATAAGATGTTGGAGGCGGATCGAGTCAGACGAGCAACCTAGAGGGCAGCCTATTTTAGGAGCCATGTCATGTCAGCTGTTTTTAGACTAGTTAAGAATTAAGTATCGCCGTTCAGCCACGTATAAGTCTCTCGAAGGATCTCTCTCTATCAAAAGTAGATATAAGCGATCCAAGTAGTGGATGCGCCTGCAGATATTTTTGCCATTTTGTTGCCTACGCTTCCATATTTCATGTGCATAATTCAGATGATACAAAGAACATCTTGCACATTTCCCCTGTCACTGATTTCGAGGGATTGAAATATCTTGGCATATTATTTGCTGCTCTGGCTAAAAATTCTGAATTTACCTCTGACGACTTTCCATCGTCAATGCCAACGCCAATAAGGGGGCTTTTATCCTACGTCAAGCCCATCTGGCGACAGAGATTTAAAAGGGAAGAAGACACATATGCTACCTAGATTACTAACTAAACTTCAGGTGGCTATCATGAAAAAAAGTTATTTGCCGATTATGTAACCATGTGCTTTCAGCTCATATCAGATTCTTAACGATTTTGATAAAGACAACTGCTGCCCATTCGTAATGAATGTAGTGGACAAGTTTACTAAGAACTACAAAAGCACGCTCTGGATGTAACAATTCAAACCACTTTTCGTGGCACGTGGCGCGATTAGTTCGGCCGAATTAAATCTCTTTCTTCTTACCCGAGGGTGCGCCATAACTGTTCCGTCGAGAGGGTGGATTGGGACACCCTTTGACTGATTCGTTGTAGGAAGGGGGTGGGGGACATCCCTGGGCCATTTCGAATGGAGACGAGAAAGAACAGACTCAAGGATTCATGCATCAAACCTGACTGACTATTTGCAGCCTAACACAAAACATATGTGAAATAACTTCAACACATGCATTAGAATGGCGACGGCCTGCAGAGTCTGCGTTCCTTCAGCGAGACACGGGCTTTCTCGAAGATGTTTTTTACACTTGTCAAAGCAGCCCATCCCATCGACAGAAGCAAAAGAACCTTTTCGGGGGTATCTGAGAAGGTCAAACAAACCGGCGAGTGAACTAGTTGCTGACTTAAATAGCAACATATTTTACCTGAAACACAAATTCCATTGGGCTTGACATATCTTCTTCGTCCAACCAAGCCCATATAAATTGTCAGTATCACGCTATGAGCCGGGAAGGTCAAAATGAGTAAATGAAATTTGGCAACTTAAGCCCCCTTTTTCACCTTTGCTCTTGATTTCCTCCGGCACTTTTATTTTGTACCGATTTTCCACGTTTGGATTAAACAGTGGTCTTTGGTTTGATTCGATGCCGTTTCTAGCGCTAGAGTTGGGCATATCTTTCAAAATAAAAGATGCCGCTAAAATGAAAACGTAAAATGCAAAATTCTGATCGATTCTGATCATATATGAACATGCCAAAGACAGTTTGCCCCATCTTCCTGATGAAAGCGATCAACGGGAAGATGCCATTGGGTTCCGACTACTCTGACATCAACTTGATCTTCTGTACTAATAATGCATCACCCAAGGCTCAGTTGACCGCCACACCATGATTGAGGAACAAATGAACACAATCATTCATTGTTGGAGGGGTAAAATGAATCCCTTTACATTCTTGTTTTCAAAATAAACATTTTCAAACTAAACGTCATTAAAAGTAGCAGTTTCAAATCCAAAAAGACTTACGACGTCGAGTTGATCAAGAAACACACCATAACTGTTCTACCTTTTTTCTTTAGGCTAGCTTGCTTACTTTACTTAAGTTAGGAGGTTATGCATCCTTTTCATTCCACTTTCGGATACTCTTAGCTTCTATGAAAGGCTTTTCTGTCCAGTACTTTTTACCCCTCCCTAGTCATTGGTAAGCCCGGTAAAAAAGCTGAACAGTTAAATACTTAAGGATTAGACGTACATTTCTTGACTCCCTTTCTAAACTACTCCCTAGAATTACAATGCCTAGCTTGATGAGTTAAGGACGGAAAAGTGTCTGAAACAAAAGTCCTAGGATAAATCCTAATTTCATTCACCAATCAAGTAATTTTCAGCACGGAGTTAGGAAAGTTAAGTTTTAATCCGATAAAAAAGGACTAATACTGAGTCGGCCGGAAATTATATTGGGCCAAATTGCTCTCAAAGATGAGTATCTAATCCACTTTAATCACTTTGGGATCTCTGAAGAAAGTGTACACCGATTTCAGAGACATTAGGACAGGAATGCCCACCGGCAAAAACAACGGAATGTAAATGGCATACTTTTGATCTTCGGGAAAATAAAGCAATCCCAGGAGAGTGGGATCAAAGAAAGCCTCTTCAGACGCATCGAAGGCCTCTTTAGATGATTGGAAAGCTTCCTCCAAGTGACCAGAGTCGAGCTGTGACTGAGCTTTTTCGAAAGCGTTCACAGCTTTGAAGACCCGCTCGCCCACGTCCTCATTGATGACGATATTCGATATTTGAGTCAAAAGATGCGAGAGGGATTGCAACGTGAGTCGAGTCAAGACTAGATTTTCAAGAATGCGGGATCTCATGAGGTAGTCGTACTCCCATGAACGCAAACTCGGATGAGGTAGAACAACAATGCCATTGGGCGCTTGGGAATCACTCTGGAGTCCCAAAAGGAGACGGAGTTGGCTAAGAAAAATACTCATGTATTTGCCTAAATGAATTTCAGACGTGTCTCCGGGGGCAGGGTTATGTATGGCCACGCCTCCCCATCGAGGAATGATGAATGCGTTGCTTTCCAACGGTTCTTCGGAATGATCGTTCTTTTTAATGACTAAAGGCGATTGTTCCATCGGGGGTACGTACAAGAGGAAATTGAGTCGAGGATTAGACGAAACGTGAGAGGCCAGTTGCGATTCTACGGGATTGATAGCCAACCCGCAATCACGGGCCGTCACGAAATGAACGCCGCCTTTGGTTTCGGGTCGCAGGTTGAGCGAGGTAAGGTGCAAGACTTGGCTGTGCACTGAGAAAGCAGAGTAGTTCCGCAAGTTGTGTAGAAAGGGATCCAGATACTGTTGGAGGCCGCGCTCCACATCCCACGTCAGTGGCGTGACGTCCGGTTGAGGCAGGAGCAAAGAGAACAAAATGTCATAGCCGCGGGCGGCCGTGACACGGCGTAGCACGGAGGCGCGATCCCGATCGTGGCGGGGAGCTTGGATGGCAGCAATCAGGTCGGCAGTGTGCGTTTCCCCTAGCCAGGTCTGACGAAGAGCCAGGGCCAAGTCAGGAATTGCTACGGCACGGTTGATAAACACAATACGGGAATGGCCTAGAATCACGGGGGTCTCGACCGGAACCAGGTCATCGCGACCCACGTCAAACACCAGGATTGAGCCGACGGGCCAACCCCGGTGCAACTCTTGCATGCGGGCCTCCAAGGCGCTTAAAGACGAGGCCGCTTGGGCGGCTTTGCTTTCCTCCTGCGTAGGGGCGCGGCTTTGGAGCTGGAACTCGAATACATCCGAAGGTGGCCCTTCTGCAAGACAAAACGAAAGACAGATCGATGGGTGGGCCAGAGGCTAAAATCAAGGCTTAGAAAGATGGAGGCGGAGGGCGGGCTGACCTGTGAACGCTTTTTGCAACAACAAGCCCAATTGATGATCCTTCCGCACATCCATGGACACGAGATGGATGGCCACGGGCACCTTGAGCGTCTCAGACAGCGTGTGGATCCGCTCATACGGCAAGGGCACGCGAAAGATCTGCGTGGTCTTCCACCATATGGGCACCCCCACCACGGCCATGAAGACGGCAAAACTGAGTCGAGCGCCAATGGAGGCCAACGGGCTTTTTCGGTCCGTCCCAGGCGATGACGCAGTGGGCGCGGGGGACGCACTGGGCGCGGACGAGGGAGCCGCGCGACTCATGACAGAGGCCAAAGGGTCAGGCCGCCGTGGCCACCGCTCTTGGCTCTAGGCGCTAGACGCTAGACGCGCTTCTCCAATGGCCAAGGAATCCGAGGACGGACACGGGTGAGAGGGATACGGGTGGTGCGGGATCCTGGTGATCCTGGTGATCCTGGTGATCCTAATAATCCGGGTGTTGATAGCGTGGCTGACCCGACTAGCCTCAGGTGGGTGTGTACTGTTTGGATGATAGGCGGTGTAGTTGGCTGTCGATGATGGTGAGTTCGGCCCTGCCTCGCTCAAGAAGAACCTAAGACCCCCAAAGACGCAAAGACGCACTCTCGATTTCTCTCTCACTTCTCCACTTCTCTCTCTAAGAACTCTCTTCTCAAGTTAGCCAAAGGTAGCCAGATGCTCGGCTCGCCCAAACATGATTCGATCGATTCGATCGACTGAGCTTATCTTAACGAGAAAATCCCGAAATATCATTGAGGCTCAATTGCGCGTAAATCATTGCACAGTTGATGAAAAAACGAGGAACAAAAACAAATATGGATAAAGCATTGGGTATTCATAGTAATTTAGAATTTAAAAAAACCCATGATATATCCCGATGATATCAAGTTTTTTACGGAAGAATCCTACACAGCTCCTAGATATTGGTTGATTGGCCGACCTGCCCACCCTCACAATCCGAAATCAGGCCCAAAGCAACCCATTTGGATACCTTGGCCCCCAAAGGTTTCCTGATCTAATGTTTTTTCCCCCAGATGTGGTCACCTTAGACGCTCTCTCGCAGCCCTGAATATAGAACGTAGAGGTGGAGCGAGGGAGGTAGAGACTGGAGACTGATGAGCGGCATGGGCGTTCTTTGATGGACCATGCAATTATAGATACACACATACATGGCTTTGGACAGAGATGACATGCAGGGGCGGCATTGGCCCTAATGGAAGAAAACTTAGGCGGCTTTTACGAGTACAATTGATCTGTCAAACCACGTACCTCTCAACGAAGTTGCCTGATAATGTTGAGTCTTACCAAGGTCCTACATTGACCATCCGTTTGTACAACTTGCAGGACCATGGATTATCTGCATGACAGGACATTGACCCCAAATCACTGACCATATAATGTCGTTATGAGATCTGGGCCCTCCTCTTTAGCCGAGCAGCAGAAAAACATGGATCATCGAATTGAAACTACCGTAACATTGATAGGTTCACAATTGAAGAAAAAAACCAACCACCAACCAGATTTCAATTACATTTCATCGTTTTAAGAGTTAGTACGTGTACTATCTTACTATTTAAGCTCATGGTTTCATGGCAATTGGCTACTGCCCGGGTCAGTTTGCCCCACCACATTTTAGGATTGGGCTTTTTTGGTATTTCTCAGTGGCGGATAATGGGTCACCCTGTGGGTCCGAGATTGTGTTGTTGACCTCTCCGATTTCAACTTTTCAAGTCTCGATTCAAAGAAAGCGCCAACAACAACCACTCACTCACTCAATCACTCAGCCACTCAGCCATCTTTATCGCAAGTATCGTCCTAGCCCGCATATTTGACAGTCGAGATTAGTGGCACGTCCGTGAGTGTCTCCTATTGATTTTTTTTTTTCGGCCATGAATCTGCCTCAGCCCCGGGACCCGCCCGTTAGTCCATTGGCCGCCAAAGCCCACCAGTCCGCACCGCCTTCCAAGGCCGTAGTGGCGCCTAGAGGAGGGGTGTGGCACGTGGAGGTGTGTCTCAAGCCCACCTCGAGTCTGTCGGTGACCTCGGGTGTCCAAATGAGCCGGGCTTTCTTGGCACAAATGGCTGACACGCTGGATTCCCTCCGCCCCCTGCCCGCCCCCGGACACAGCTGCCGCCTCCAGGCGGATTTTCCTGAAGGTTCAGACATTCAGCGCCATGTGGCTTTCATGGACATCGTCCAGGACACGGTGGGACCCCAGGGCGTCAATGGTCTTGACCCAGTGGGAGTTTGTCCCGTTTGGGCGACTCTAAATTGGGCGACTGACCCGCGTATTCGGGTCCACGTTTTCAAGTTGGATGTTCATGGTAAGGAGCTGGCCTTTCCTCCAGAAGAGAAACGACTTTGGGGCTGAACTCTGTACTCGGATTTCTTGCTCGGTGATGATGATGTGCTTTAGGGGACCTAAAATGGGCTTGCTCATTGGCTAAAAGACCACGGACACAGGGGTAAGGACCAGTGCCATGCTGGTCTTTTAAGTGTTTAGGGTATATTGATTGAGTTCTGACGAATGATTGATGCTAGTTTGGCAAATCTTTTTGTTAGTCGTCATTTTTTAGTCGTTAATTCGTTTCAAATCAGTGCTTTTTTTTGTTTGCGTGGATGTGACCGTAAGACAAGATTGCCGATTTTATCAAACTGTAAAAGGGTTGTCTTTGTGAAGCCGTCTTCAAAGGAAGAAATTACGAGTCATTTCAATAATTCCTTGCCTCCCGATATGGCTGACCAATAAGTTGTGTTCATCCCCGGGCGTGCGCGTTCAACATCAATCGATTAGGGGTCGCTTTAAACCCATGATTACCGATCATTCGTTTCAGGATCCCAGACCGAAGATATTGATGAAGAAGGTACAGTGCACGCCGCATTGAGCTGGATTTTGCCGTCCAGTGACATCGATGGCCAGTGGGAGTCACTCGTGTTTGACTCAAATATCAAATCGGCTCTCCTGGATTATGTTCAAATGGCAATGTTGCTGTCCGAGCGCGGCGTGGATCCCAATCGGGTGTCGTGGAATCGGGTCGTATTCCTCCACGGCCCCCCTGGCACGGGTAAAACATCGTTGTGTCAAGCCTTGGCTCACAAATTGGCCATCCGTTTGAATGACCAATATCAGTACGGGCAACTCTTTGAGGTCAACAGTCACAGCTTGTTTTCCAAATGGTTCAGTGAGAGTGGCAATCTCGTGCAGCGAATGTTCGAGACTATACGCTCGATCGCCGACGACCCCACTGTCCTGGTTTGCGTCATGATCGACGAGGTTGAGAGCTTGGCTGCCACACGTAAAGCTGGGGGCAACGAACCCACCGATGCCCTTCGGGTAGTCAATGCTTTGTTGACCCAAATTGACCAAATTAAGCGCTTGCCCAATGTGCTCATATTGACCACGTCCAACGTGTCGGGTGCCATTGACTTGGCCTTTGTTGATCGGGCCGATTTTAAGAAATACATTGGCCCGCCCTCCACCCGGGCCTTGTATCAAATCCTACTGTCCAGTGTAGAGGAACTAATGCGAGTGCGAATCCTCCAGTCGCACCCGTTGTTGTCTCTGAACGCGTTAGAAAACACAAACTTGTCTTTGCCCAGTGATAGCAACTGTCTGTCGTATGCGTTGTTTAAAGCGGCCCAAAAGGCTAATGGTCTGAGTGGTCGGATCTTGAAAAAGCTGCCTCTCTTGGCTTTGATCAAGATGACGCCTACCTCGGATGGCGCTTCGTTGAGCGAGTTCATCGAGTGCCTGACTCAAGTTGTAGACGAAGAAATCTCGGACCGAAACGCTCTTCGCTCGGGGAATGGACCTCCTGGAACCTTGAACAACCCCGATAAAACCACTTATTAGCTCTCTGCCGCCGTCGATATTAAGATACTCGTTTAGCTGCAATCCCGGTGTTCAAATTATTGATAGAGTTTGCAACACGTAACTAAAATTATCCGAAAATATTGAAATGCAAAATCATCAGAAATGTTTTATTCTCGCAATTGATCGAAATCCCCTTGAGTAAATCCAAACTGATCTGAGCGAAGCGTGCTTCCCTGCCATTTCCTGTCTTAACTAGTACCAAAGGGATTAAGGCCCTCATCGTAATCCGGATCGCCAAATGGATTTTTCGAGGATGCACTGGATGGAATGTTGCTCTCCGAGAACGGATTCCCTGCTCCGAGGTCCTCGTCGTCACTCGCGTTGCCAAATGGGTTTTTCGATGTCCCTGAAATATTTTTGGGCGAGGGAGTCTTGCTTTTCGTCACTTTAGGCGAACCCGACCAAGCGCCAAACAAAGTGGATGTTGTTCGTCCTCCCTCTGCTTGTCGTAATCGTGCATCCGAGGTCGGAATGCCTCTTTGAGCACTGGATCCTTGGTTTCTTCTCAGCTGACCCTCCGTCTGCCGCAATGCTGGATCTTTCACCATAGATTTATCCTCTGAGCGAAGACGCCCTTCTGATTGCAAGGCTCGCTTCGAGTCTGTGGACCGAACACCTTCATTGATCCTCTGACGAGCCTCACTGGCTATGACCGTGGAAACCCTCTCATTCTGAGGAATCTGAGGGACGGGTGGAATGGATGTCTCATTTTCTAGGGTCACGGTAGGGCGAAAAACGCCCCGTCCAAAGTATTCCGCGATCACCGAGAAACTATCGTCGGCGTTGTTCAACTGATGGTGAAACAAGTCGTGTTGATCTCGGCTCTTTTCCTGGGACTTGATTATGTCCAAGACCTTTTTATTCTCGGGGTAGCACGAAGGACAATCTGTTTCGGTCTCTGAGTAGGATTGAAAACAATGCTGATGGTAGGAATGCTCGCACAAGAAATGCACGCTAGGAAGCTCCAAGGGATGCGAACAAGCACTGCACGTGGAGGCTTGAAACACGGTGGCCTTGGTTTGAAGACCTTCCAACTTATGGCGTAATTTAACACTGTCGTCTCGATATTGCTCGACCACAACCTTATCCTGAGACAATTGAGCGTCTTCAGCTTGGACGACTCGAAGAAGGAACTCTCGCACCATTCCCAAAGTGGCTCGAGGTGAGTTAGATAATTGCTTGATCACCATCAAGGGTGACATTAGTTTCTTTTGCTCAATGGTCTCGAGCACCTCATTGACGAACTTCGCATCCACCTCGCAATCTGAAGCAACGTACTTCAATGCATCCGTCCAGAGCTCCGGGCGCTCCGAGCCGAATTGCCGACATGTCTGCAAGGCTTGAGAGAATTCGCCATATTCCACATGGTTCTTTAGGATCTCGTGATAGAGTTCCTTCTTCGTGTATAGTTGAAGAAGACCGCGTCGACAGGAGTGAAGTTGGCACAAAATTAAAGCTTGATCGTGGTCATAATCGGCAGTTTCACTTTTTAAAATTCGAAGGATCTGCTCTTCGTACAAACTGGCCCTGTCTACCTCATGGCTCTCCGAGGCGCGACTGTATTGATGAAGGTAATGCTCAAGCAGGGTGTTATAGGCCCCTTCACCCGCCAATCTGGCTTGGTATTTCAGGACGTACTCGAGAAATTCCACCATCTTCTCAGAATGCTGCACAAATAGGTGAATAAAATTTTCAGCGGGTGAGGCTGTGGGCGAGCCATCGGGTGCACCTTGTAGCATACTTTCGGTGACCATACATTGGTTCTTGGGTCGATAATCGGTGCAAAGGATCTGCAAAAGGCTGGTGGTTTCGCTGGGCAGATGGCGCATCAGGAAGTTGCCGTACCGCTTCATGCTTCGCTCGGCTTCAGGAAAATCTAAATCGGCAATGTGATCGAGCGCTTCGCCATACTCTTCGAGGTCCTCGATCTGCATCTTCAAGTACAATTCGTGACGGTGATGGCGTTTGGCTAACTGAATGGCGTGTTTATGATATCCCGCTTGGCGACAGACGCGAATGGCAATGTCCACATCAAAGTCCAGATTATCTTGGTCCTTCAAAACGAATTCATCCAATTTGGCCTTGTCTTTCAGCTTGGTGTAGCAATTCAGTAACAAAGTGGTGTGGTCTTCATTGGCCAAATTCTTAGAGTGCAGGGCCTGAAGATATTCGGTCAGGAAGATTGTCTTGGACGTATCCAAGAATTTTCTGATCACGTACGAAGGATCCAAGTGACCAATAGTCTTGGAGTAGTTTTCGACTGCACCCGTTAAATCATTCTTCGAGTACAGGTGATCTCCATACTGTCGAAAGATGTCAATCAGTCCTTCTTCATCGTAATGCTGAGATTTGGCCACCTTCACAGCCACGTCGTAAAAGTTCTTCCGAAACAACATATCCAACTTGGTCTGAATATCCTTCTCGGTCAACTGGCACAAACGATTATCTTCCGTCAAGGCAAAGAGTAAGCCCCAGTCCGACACCAAGGCCGTCACCGGCTTAATGGGGGCCGTGAAGGCAACAAACTTATTTTGAACGTCGAAAATGGTGAGGATCTGCTTGCGAATGGGCTCCTTTACGTTCACACTTTGACGCATGGCAGGCGTCGAGTCTTCGGTGACCACCACCAAATACGTCCGGAACCAATGGACCAATGTTTTTCGCCCATCGAAGGCGTAGCATTGGCCACGACCTTCGGGATTGTAACAATACACGCCGTCATCCCGTGCAGTAACCATATGTGTTTCGGGTAGGTTATCTGAGGCCACAACCGTACCGAGAGGACAACCAATCGAGTCAAGGGTTGACTTGTATTCCTTGTCCTTGGTGGTGACGTCGATCGTGAACACTCCGGACTTGGTGGTGACGTACAATAGTATTTGGGGGCCCACATTGCGAAAGAAGCAACCGGTCAACGAACCTTGCCCGTCCATGAGAACCTTACTTTTGGTCCCGCGCTCTCGGGTGATCTCGCCCCGATAGAGCATGAGAATGCCATCCTGGAATCCGACGGCTAAAAGGGCTTGGTTATCGTGGGCGGCCAAACAGGTGGGCTGGGATACCCGTGGCGGTAGACCCACCCGGCTATGTCTATAAATCAAAACACGAAAAACCTGAATTCAGTCACTAATCAATGCCAATCCCGTGACCCGTGATTGGGATTACCTTAACAAGGACGGCTGCCCCAGTTTGTCCAGAATATCCAAGTGATAGACGCGCAGCACAGGGTTGGTGTGACGTTCTTCAAGACCCAAGGCCAACAGCAGTCCGGATTGGCGGACTTGTTGGACCAGTAGCACCTCTAGGGGAAAGGCGGAGAGAGTTTGCGCCTCCAGATGGCGATTGAGAAAGTGCAAACACCCGTTGGAGTCGCCCAAGATGATAAGTCCACGCCCCGCCGTGCTGCACAGCACCCGGCTGTCCTATAAGAGCGAATCAATGAATCCTTGATGGAACCCGCATGGATCGAGGAAAGAGCCGGATCCAAGTCGGACTACCCACTACGACGGCCTACGGGCCTTTCTTTGACCGCTAGGCGGAATCAGGGTCCTAAACCATTGGTCTTACCTTCAAGACATCTTGGATAGCTCCACCGTCCGTGTCTTTGGCGATCTCAAAGAAGTTGAAGCGTTTCCATTGGAAAAACGTCATAGTGATTGCCAGGATGTCTGGTAAACGGGCCCAGCCAGGCCAGGGCACCCAGTCCTTGAGCCCGTTATGGCCGGATTTGAGGGAAGGATCGGATAACGAATAATCCTTTGGTTACAACAACGAATGACGAGGGGGAGGAGGATGGGAAGAGGCAAACGAGTTCACAATCCGGACATGACCGACTGTCAGACAGACGTCACGAACGACACTGATTTATTTATTACACCCATGACCAGTGTTGCCAGGTCGCGACAGGTTAAAAACGCCAGATGAACACCCCAAAAACGCCAATTCAACACATTCACCGCCAAATATATTTTTAAAAAACGCCAGAAAAACGCCAGATATTCTCTTAGTATTCTACGGCACTTCAATGTACAATCAAATGCTTTTCTGCAAAAGTTGAATTTCCTGGCCTTCCATTAACTATTTGTGTCATAGACAGAACTTGCTGTCACCAATGACTATTATAACCAGACATTTCTGGTTTGTGGAGCGTAAATTAGCAGAGTGGCATATATTTTACCCTACTGGATGTGGATTTCACAATTCAACTATTCTGAAACATTGCCTTTCATAAAGCAGAACTATGGTTCTTAGTTTTTAGTGGATGTAAAGGTGTCATGAAAAATGTGAATGACGTGGTATTTGCCGAAAATCACAGTCCATCTTCAAATATCTTAGAACCTATGACATAAAAAGTTTTTCAACTCTGAAAGCTTTCATACTGGCCCGGCATGTTTGGCTATGGTTTGGTTTTTCGAAAGAGGACAGGATGGGGACATTTTTGTAATGCTCAAACAAGTGAAAATTGGGTTTATTTGGCCATACCTCGATTTTAGTAAAAGAATGCATTGCATGTTTTGTCCAAAATTATGCCACATCTGAGGCATTTATTGAGAAAACAGCCGTGAGAGCACTGATTGCCTCTGAAGTTGAAAACACCAACTTGAAAACCTTTATTGAAACAGTAACGTGTGTACTCTATTTGCACTAAACACATAGCTATGTTATTTCTAGAGAGATGAATTGATGATCATTCAAGTGAAGCATGATTCACAATTCAAACGCGTCAACTTGTGCCCAAACGTGTGCTGTACATTAATCAATTGCTCTGAAGTATGAAACTGAAAAACACTTAAAGTCATTCAAAAACGCCAGCATCCCCCCTAAATCAGCCTATCCGTCAATGTTGAAAATTTTCCAGCCGCACAAAGCTCAAACAGGCCAGAAAACGGCCACATTCATCTTCCCCGCCAAAAGAAAAATCTCCCCGCCAGACAGAATTTAAAAACGCCAGAGAAGTAGCAAAGTCTGGCGGGCTAAGCCGCCATCTGGCAGCACTGCCCACGACTCAATTCAACAACAAACAAAGTGACGGCTCTCCTCAAGAATACTCCCAGAAATGGGAGTCGAGCATCATCCACGGTTGAAAAACGCTCAGCCTCGCACTAAGATACATTTCAAAGCCCGACTAACTTACTGAGAAATCTGTGGGACGGAAGTTAACATTCACAGAGATTGGACAGTGGCCCCACTTATGCTATATATCAAATCATTTAAATGCCAGTAATTAGCGTTGGTCACATTGTCAAGATGTCTTGGCCATTGCCAGCCCTCCGGGGACATCTGCACATTTCCTCTCAGTCTGCCCATCTGAGGTTTTAAAGACTTTTCACTCCTTTTCATCATACTTTGGGGCACATTCATTTCAGCCAAGGGTGGATGATGTGACATCAGACGAAGTCAGGGGAGTGGGCCTCAGAAGCGGATCTGTGATATCCGTCCATATTGAATCCCGATGGCCAATGCCCAACGTGTCTACCATTCCTAGATAACGCCACCCTGGCCCTGCCTTGCTTAGGCATTGTTTTGATCGGAGTTAATGCAAGAAGACCTGTGAGATCGACCGCAAAGGCCGGCCGAGCCCCAAGCACCGCACACGGACTCAATTGCATTGGACGGATACCTGATTCGTGTCGCATGTTATTGCCAGTCAGTGAGTGGGTGGATCGAAGTCATCACTCAGCATCGTGAGGTTGAGAACGAAAATGAGCGCTTCACCCGTGGCCCGCATCGAACAGCTCGACCAAATCGAGAAGGACGTGATTGCCATTCTGCAGAGCGCCGGACAAGTGCTCCAAGAAATCTCCAAAGATCGCCCCAGTCAAAAGCAATCCGACCAGATGTGCCAACAGGTCATGCAGAACATCAAGAGTGTGGACACCAAGCTGTCTGAGCAGATCCGATACCTCACCCAGGTGTCCACAGGTAATGAATGCCCGAGGCCCTAAAGTTGTCACCTCTTGTACCTGTGTTCCATGAATATGTTTGATTTCAGGTCACCCACATGAAGGCAGTTCGTATCCCAGCCAAAAAATCCTCCAGACGGCCTGGCATCGACTGGAACACGCTCGAAGTCGCGTCTCGGAACTGGAGCGCATACGTGGCCAGGCCACCCCCATCCTGAATGCTTCCGCCGCGTCCTCGTCCAGCTCGGCCGGGTCAACGGGGCCCACCTCCACGTACAACAACGCGGCCCAATCTTCCGCCTCCTCGTCTTCAACCTACTCTACCGTTTCAAACTCAGCCCCTAGACCGGCCACTTCGACCTCGTCCTGATCTAGGTCCGTCAATGTCCTTGGAATAAATCTCCGAAATGACATGATGGCTGGCTGGCTGGCCAGCCCGTGAACGAGGGGCGGACTACAGAGTTTTATTGGAAAAATACCGACATATAAGAGAGAGAGAGTACTAAGTCACAAAGGCTTAGGTGGTTTTGAAAATACTTCGTCCGGAAGTTCCTTGTCCTGGTTAGTGCTGAACTGGGGTGTCATTTCTTTAGGGCTAGCCACTCGGGCTTGCCCGTCATACAAGTGGGTATATCGTGTTTTGATCACGCGTCGGGGTTTGAACCAAGGCGTGGCAAACATTTTGTCTAAGACTTCTGACGTCTCCGAGCCATTCATGGTATCCGGACGAACTTTGAGACCATTTTTCGTACCATCGAGCAACACGGGCACCTCGATTACGGCATTTTCGTCCGGCAAGTCGGACAGTGAGCGTGATCTCCCTGGGACAGAGAATGGCCGCGTCCAGCCACAAAACTGGCAATGCATCATTTCCGTGATCGTTTCGGTTGGGGGCGAATTTTGGGACGTCGTGGGTGGATCTATCAAAGAAGAGGGGATTTCGTAGTGATGATCTGAGTCCAGAGTGGTCGGGGTTAGGGCTTGTGGTTGGCCATGGGAGCCCTTAACCACCGAGCGGGGAGGTACGGGGCCCGTGTTGCCGGGCGACCCTCGAGGAGCCTTAAATTGGGCCAGATATTTCACGCCCGATGGCACCTGTTGAGCCAGGCTCTTGCCGGGGATGCGCAGTATGAAAGACTCGTCTAGAGAACGAGAATCGACCATTCGACAAGTAGTTTCCTGCCGACTCTCCCGTGCGTTTTGGGGTGTGATCAGCATACGTTCGTCATTGGGAGAGATGTATTTGACCCGTTGTTGGCTAGCATTAGAATCGCTTAAGCCCATGGGTGGCTTGAGTTGCGATGCTGACACAGAAGTACTCTCCGAATCTGGCCCATGAGTGGCCTCAGAAAAACGCGGTCCACCCGAGGGAGACCAAACCGGGTGAATGAACGAGTCACTATTGGTGTGGCCTTTTTCATCTGAGGGAATATAAGGGTCAAATGAGCGACGATGGATCAAAAGGGAAGGAACATCAGTGTGGCCGGTGCATACCCGAGTTATGACGGAAAACCGGAGGCGTGTTGGGCATGGGACTCAAGTGTTGATTCTCCAGTCTCTCGGCAAAGTCGGGTAACCCCAGAACGGTGCCCTTGCCATCGCCCGATGCTATTCCCAATCGTTGGAACGTGGTCGAATCAGCCGTAGCATTTGACAGCATTTTAGGCAGCAGCAATGCGGGTAGACTGGGACCGTGCATTGAAGGCGTATCCTCCTCATGTTCAATGCGGTGAATCGATCGCGAGCGAGGGTGAGAGGCCGAGGAGGGCGGATTCAGGTACACGGGCGTGTGACAATTTCGACAAGAAGGCACGTGGCCACTGGAGGCCATGGCACAAAAATTCTGAAACAAACCGAAGGGAGACCAGTTCAAAGTGGGAACAAACCCTGAACTGACTGACGGACTACCCCAATACCTGATTGCGAACGGCCAACACACGATCGAAGCATACTTTCCCCATAACCGTACAAATGAAAGTGGCAAGGGCAACGATAATAACCAGGGCAGCCAAAGTGACCGGATCCATGGCCGGACGTGTGGTGTCGGGGGCCAATGGTGGGTCGAGGTCTGACTTCTGTCCCGGGGGGATCAGAAGAGAACTCATTTCGGTCTCGTCTCGAATCAGAAGCTGGATTTGTCTCAGCTCAACCAGGGCTCCATGGAAAAGAGCGAGCATGCACGCACGCACGTGTGAGGGCGAGACAGAAATGACCACTGGAAATGACCCTTGGACCACTACGACGCCTGGGACAACCAGTTAGCTACTAGCTAGTTAGCCAGGAAATTAAGAACTGAGTGCCCGGCTGTGGGCCCGCCAACCACATGAGAACAGACCCACTCCCATCGAACTTGCCGTTTAAGGCCATTTCATTTGAATTAATGCGTTCCCTTTGCGTTCGTTATTAAGCTTGAATGGAAAAGTTATGATTGGGTTGGACTCGTCAGTCAGCCTCGTTCATGTCGCACCTAGAGACTAAATCGTTCGTCGCACCCACCCGGTAGTTCCTGGATGGATAGGTGCCATTCACGTCTTAGGTTCTTGAAACACCTGGTCATGCGCCCTTGTTTTGCTTCAAGCCATCTCCAAGGCGGTTCCTGGACCGATCCCGGAGTCCTCGTTTGCGTGGAACGCCTAATTCTCATGTCTCAACCCACGATTCCGTCCACAACACGTAGGCATGTGAGCTATACGTTAAAGAATATGTTTTACCACCGTGCACCACCAGATTGGTGCCCACACGTGATCGCAAATGAAAACCACCGTGAAAATGAAGAGTCAGAATTAGATTTCATCACGCTGAACTGCTTATCCTCCCTCCATCCAATCAGGCTCAACGATTTGAGACCTGCCCGCAAAACGAGTCGTTCTCCATCCTCTCGATGCATCTGACCCAGGGCCTTCTGCCGTTCACCCGTTGACCCCCGGGCCATCAGGTCATCGCTCCTCTAACCCACACGTGGAGGCCACATCATGGGCGATGTGACCGACGTCGAGGCCTTGTTGCAGTTTACGGCGGACGGCTCGGAAAACGAGGACGGAGCTGAGAGTGATGGGAGTGAGGCCGTGTTGCCCAATCAGTCCACGCCCACGTGGGAAGAGCTCGTCCACGCCGATCAGGCCGCCGCCCAGCGGAATCTCGAGACCGACCAACCCCATGAGCAGAGCAGCACCTACCAACGCATTCAAGAGCAACTTCGACTGGTTCGAGAAGGTGAGGGAGTTCATGTCCAATGCTTGAATGTTCTGAAAATGTCGTGCAACGTGTTTCACAGATGGGATTATGCGCGGCGAGGATCCGGATCCCATGCCGACCTCATCCAGCCAGATTCCGGAGATAACCACCAATCCCAAAGAGATCAAGTACGTGGCTCCGGGCCTCAAATTATTCGACGCCACGCAGTTCTTAAATCGCTTCAAGTCCGAGAATCTCAACTTGGAAGACGACTTCCATTACCGCAAACGCTCTCGATTACTGGAACTGGGTATCCGACCCGAGGACGTTCAGACCATCTTCCAGGATGACTTGGCGTTTCACATGTTCCTAGCTCCTGAATCGAGCTCGGCCTTGATTGGGAGTGAGAGTGACTTTCGAAAAATTTGTGATTATTTGTTCTTCTTTTGCTGCTCGTGTCCCGACGAAGTCATGTTCATGCTGTATGAGCGCTCAATTTTCGATTTGCTCCGTAACTACGCCTTCAAATGGGAACTCAAACTCGAGCATATCATCACTGCCTTGGCCAATTTGGGTGTCAATGAGGGCGCCATGTTGCCGCAAAACCATGTCCAAGAGCTCATCTCCAATCGCATGGATGTTCTAGAGACCCATGCTCGAGCCAGAGGTCGATCTTTCTCTTTCAAATTTCCCAGCTGCTTAGACTTCTTTAAGAAACGGCGACAAACGGAAACCCGAAAAGCGGCCCCAGCCTCCAATCTTGAGGATAAAGTCGACTCCGAAACTCGGCTTCGGGTGATTGAACAAACTATCAAGTTAATTTCGGACCTAGTTGTCGGTTACCCTGATCGTTGTGAATTCAAAGCGAGCTCCGGCGACTGGTTAAAACATTTGCTGTTGGTGTACATTTTTGGAGTGCTGTCATCGGACCAGGTGCTAATCCGTCGCTCGTTTGTGGCCACGGATATCATGATGCTGTATCAGTTTCAAATTGATTCTTTTTCCACTCTCCAGTGGACAGGTCAAGCCAACCCAGCCGATTCTCATCAGCCTGATGGGGGCACAGACCTCTTTACTTTGACGGAGAATGCCAGCATTGACATGGCGGAAGTATTGGCCCGAGTGGGCTCACATGAGGGCATTGAACAGATTCGAACTTGGTCTCGAGAAGAGCTGCCCGCATGTGCTCAATTCGACGAACTGGATCATCACCACAACATGGTTCGACGCTTACAATTTCTTCCCCCGTCGTTGCGAGGAAACCAACTCAAAAAGAACGTGGCTTTCTTAAACCTGCAACAGATCCTGAACCTCGGTAATGTTCGATTAAGGTACTGAAAAGTTGTCGATGCTTTTTAGAAAAGGTTTTCTTTTGTATTACAGAGGAAATGGTAATCGTGGCAAAAGCGAACGTAAGTGATCTCAGCGACATTCTTCAGAATCCGAACAATTGGCCAAGATTGGCCCGATTAGAGAGTGAGCATTATGCTATGATGACCTGTATCCGACTAATGGATGTAATTGTCGGCAGTGAGAGTTCAGATTTCACGGACTCGAATTGGAAGCACATCATGTCTGTCAAGAACTTCCTCTCATACACCATTCGGCAACGGGACGACATCCGGAACCCCGATAGTTCTAGGGTGAAAGAGTTGGCCCATCAAATTTTCGCCAAGTGGTCTTTATTGGGGAAGAAAGATTATTGATTAAATCAAGCTGGACAGGCATTAGTACAAAAGCATTTGCTCCTTTTTATTCCTGTGTCAATTAGTAAGTAACTTTGGTGTTCATTTTCGCATCCTTGAAGTTTGACAAAGTCCATTGACTTGGTGTACACAAATGTGACCTGGACATGACGTTGAATAGATTGCGATGGGTCAGGGATCCGCATCAAGACAATAAGGGGACAAGTACTCATTTCTCCGTCATCGAGAGCTCCAATATTTTTTTCAACATTTCGTCCTCGTCGTTCTTTCGGCGTGCTTCTTCGTCCAATGTTGTCTGTGACAATCGAATGGCCATCGCCAGTTCATCTTCCTCCTCTCTCATGCCGCCCTCATGATTCAGAGCCGTATCTCCCGGCACTTTTGGAACACTCCCTTCGGCGGAAAGCGCACCTGGGTCGGTGGCGTCAAGAGGGCTCCCCTGATCTTTGGAAAGACTCAACTCGATGGCTCGCTGAATTTGAAGTTCAAGCTGTCGATCTTCCTGGGACCTTGGAAATGTTACGGATTGGGGTTGAGGTCCCTGCGCCTGTGCAAATATACATTATTATCTAAAAAAAATGCAGCATTGTTTTCTCTTTTTTAAGTATGTCAAACGTACCTGAAGTGCTTCCCAAATATCAACTTCTTCGCTATCGTGGTTTTGTTCTGAGCCCACAGTTCGACCACCTTCAGTGACTCCTCCACCTCCGTTGGGGTTTGCCATAGATTGTCGAATAGCGAACTGTAAGAGTTGGTCGTCTTCGTCTTCGTATTGCCTTCTGACTTGATTGGAAGATTGCCCTCCAATCCTGGAATAGTCGGCAGGAACTTCGAACACCAAATCATCCACAGCACAAGATGTTCGGTTTTCACCCTCCTCTTTCACAACAGTGATCCCCTCAACATTATTATTAAGCCCAAAAATGTTTCCAAAGGTGATCCTGGCGTTGACGACCCGAAACAGAGGGATCTCGATTTTGACGGGGAAACCCGAAGGAAAGCTACACGTGATAAAGTCTTTCAATTTCTGGAAGTGGGTATTGGATATAGCCATGAGATCAACGATGGGCATGACTTGTTCTTGGAGGGATAATGGATACTCTTCGCTTAGCCAGAGCTGTGCATGAAATTTCTGGATCTTTCTGGTCATCTCTTTAGGTCGACCTATGTCCCGATTCTCCAAGTCTTTCTCGGAGTTGAAATACTCCTCTGGCGAAATGCAACAAGGATTTGTGACGCTGAAAAATTCAGACGATGAATTGGTCTCAATGGCCTGTTTCACTTCAGTCTCGGCCATGCCGATAAAAGATTGTAGCGGATTTTTGTTGCTCTTGGCTCTCTTCTTGTCTTCCTCGGTCAGATGTTCGGTTCTCGTCTTTGTTATAAGCTCAACGTTATTGGCACCGAATACCTTACATTCATAGTCTGATACCACTTCAGTTTTATCGGATCCCCAACCCCAAAACCCACCCCGAGTCCGCTCAAAGTTGATTTGATCTGTATCCACGTAGGTGAGAATTAGGGGCGTGGTCAGTCGAGTCGAAATCTGACCTTCGGATTGTACCTGAGAGGCAAGCTCCTCCAAAGAAAGGAGTTTCATCTCTTCATAATAGACCGTCTTCGTATCATGATCAACTTCATAGAGATCCGCGCCATCCCCTCGTCCGGAGAAGATGTAGGTTCGGTTGCCCCTCACCCAACTGGATTGATCAAATCCTAACAAAGTGGTATCAATCCGGACCTTAGAGCCCTGCTTGTACACTTTGTAGGTGTCGCTCGGACACACGCGAGAAACAAAGGGCAACCAAGAAGTGAACTCCCATTTCATTTCCACGTAGAAGTCTGGCGCATTCTTCAACTTTTGTAACAGGTCAGGAATACCACCTATTCGGCTGGAATGCCGCTGGCTGTCACGTTTTTCAAGTACCAATTGGAGGAGTTCGGGATCACCGGTGGACACGGCTTCTTGCACCACGGTCCAGCCCCCTTTATTGATGACATTGACATTGGCATTGTGTTTGAGGAGGACCCGGGTACTTTCCAAATGACCCAGGGTAACACTAAGCATGAGGGGGGTCCGTCCGCGGGGATCCACCTCCTCTATTTCGTACTGTTTCTTGGCCAGAAGCACATCCAAGTCTTGATACTTATTCTCCCAAGCCAATCGGTGCAGAGGGTATTGAGCCTCAGCCATCTTGAGCTAGAGAATCTGAGGGTGCCAATCGCTCCAATCCTTTCCTACTAGCACTTGATATCACCGAACTTCATGATCAGGATGTAGCAATGACAATGAAGACAGGGCAGTGGTTGAAGGACGAAAATCCCCCGAGTGTGCCCAAAGTGAGAGGTAAGGCGGCACTATTAAGTGAGTCAGTTGCCTAGCTACACCATTACTGGGGTTCATCGAGAGATTGAAGAAACTGCTATCTAGGAATTGAGAGCTCTGGTTGATGTAGTTTAGATGTATGGATGGATGTATCTTCTTCTAAAGAACTCGTGTGGTAAGGTCGGTGGTGAGTCAGCTCAGTTGTTGATGGAGAAGAAGGAGGACTAGGGGAGAGAGAGGAGGAGGAGGAGGGAAGGAGTGGTGGGACCCCCTTCAACCCACCGGTGAGAACGGTGAGAACGACGCAAACGCTCCCAAAGTCTGGCTGGAGATTGTGTCACTTACGGAGTTCCACAGGATTGGCTGAAAGGACAGTGGGACAGTGGGGGTTGAAGAAGCAGACGAAAACCAACCCTTGAGAAGGAGCTATCCCAGCATTGCCGAGACGGAATTAGAGTGGCAATCTCCAAGATTTGTTCAGCTGAGCTTATGTTCGTCGATTGAGAGAGGAATTCGAAGCTGAAGAGGTTATGTTCGTCGTCCTGGTCGTGCTGTCTTCGCTTGCGTCCTCAATTTCTCTCTCAGTGCCCTCTATCCTGATCAGCCCGCCCAGGGTTACTGAGTGAGCGAGCGAGATGCTCGCTCGGAGGACCATCATGTATTTTGGATATTCACGACCGCCGGGATACATTTCACATACCTTTGTCCATGGATTCCTTTGAAATGGTACGATACAGCTATCTCGTTCGGATGGAACTGGGGTAACGTAAATTAGATCTATAGACAAGCATGGCAGAAAGGTATCTTGTTGCGGCTGCTCGAAGGATCCCATCCATCACAAGATTGGAACAGAGGACGTGCTCATTTTTGCTCATGCCTTAACTATTCTAGTAGAACTAAGGATGACCAGCGTCAGTTGGTGAACTCGCCTTGTCGCTTTTGAAGCAAGAATTGACACTTAAAGGACCACCTTTTCAAAATCTGGCACATGTCCGCGGATGATTAATTATGAGCGGAATATCCTTGTCAAAGCACTCTCGACAACCTCCGTTTTCGGACAGCGAATCATGTGAAGCGATGCGAGTAACCCTGAGGGCCTCACCTCCTTTCCTAGCACGATCATCTTGAGTCCCGTTGAGGCCTTACCCGAACCAACACGATCCGAGTTCGGCTGCAGTTTATCCGACTCGCCGAAATCTTTATCATGTACAAAGTAGGAGAAGCCCAATAGAGCAACACTCGCGCAATGTCTCTTGTAGCCCCTTTCCCTTGTGAGCATGCGTGAGTGTATTTATACCGTAGGAGTGGGTAGGGGAAAGAGGATCTTTCTTTTCCTCCGCTGGTGCATGCATGCTTGTTGCGGGACGAGCCCATCATGAACGAACGACAGCGCACTTATCCGCCGGGTGCGTTGGGAGCGGAAGGGTGGCACTCGCAGATTGTGTTCCGCGAGTTGGCCATGGTCGGTGGGAATGGATAGCAATCATGGACAAAGCTACAGGTAGATGGATCAAAGTATGACTCACACCACCACCATGTCAGTCTCCTGCGGCCTGTTTAAGAGAGCAAGGCTTTAATTGTCATCGTAGTAGTCGGATCGCGAAAGCTGAGAGCCCAGTATCTACTCGGTGGATAAGCGGAATTATTACGAACACAGGGAATTGACCAGATTTTTATCAATACATATTTGTCCAGTTGGCTAAACGGATCCATGGCTAGGAACAATATTTACAGACCGACCACGGTGCCTAAGGAAAGGCATCCCAAGAACACATATCTACCCTCCCCAGGGTGGTGCCCGGGAAGGAAGAAACGCTTAGAATTCATTCTTGTGACCTCCTCGTTGATGTGTTGGGGTGGTGGTATCGTTGTCATGGCCCTGGGGTTGAGTGGAAGTGGTGGTACAATCATAATTCTAATAGTGGCCTTAAGCTTGGTTCTCATAGTCGTGGGTATTGGGCTCTTTTCTATGTACCTGAGGATGCAAGGTCATTGCAACCTGCCTTGTTGGCCTACTCGTGCTGCGCAGTTTTCACAATCTTTAGTCGCAATCAATCCCGGTCCTGGAGCGCAAACAGCAACGACCACGAGGTCCGGAACGCAAATGACGTTGGCGGAGGATAGCGAGGAAAGATTCATTTTGATGGAGGCCGAAAGCAACGATGCTGAACGTATCATGGAGAGCAAGCCCAAAATTGTTTTCAAACATTGACGGATAACGCCACGAACTTGCAGTTACGAGCCAAAGACCATAAACATCATACATGCCTTACATTTTCCCGAGTGGCCAGAGAGAGTGGACGTCGTTTTCGCCAAAGTTTTTTTAACTGAGAACTAACCAACAGCCTAATGTCATTTTGTCATCGTTTTATTATTCTATGTATAGTATAAGATTGCCCACGAATTTTTACATCAATGTTGTGCAAATATAATGAAATTGTCGCTTTGAATGAGAGCGGGCAATATGCCTGCATTCATTTTCAAAATCATATTCCCAATACTTTTGCATCTTGGTTCCAACAACCTTGGTTATCGTTGTTGTTCGAGATTCAATATCAAACCCTCGAGGTTACACAGGGGGGAGGTCGTCTTTGTTGCCCTCTTGACTAGAATTCCCGTCATCAGGGGCAGACGGCACGTGATGATCGTGCGAGTTGGTGGGAGAGCCCGTTGGCTTGTTCTCGTTAATTGAGTCAAGGTCCAAGGAATTTTTTACATACGATGATTCCTTGGCTTCGTCCACCATATCTGAGAAATGGAAAGTTGATTATTGAAGAGATTGCTCGTGACACGTAGAAATACTTGCACAAAGAACCGGAGACTAGGCATGGACCTCTCTGCAGTCTGTATATCTACGTACTACGTACAGTATTGTTTTTAGTGCAACATAATCCTCAGTGAGGGGAAACGTATATTTTCAAAAATGCAACTCAAATGAAAGTGTTATGACAATAAAGACAAAAAAATATACAAGTTACATGACCGATGAACTTATTCGAAACCCTGAGACACGTAACCTTGTAAGGAAGTTCGGTACTGATGAAAAGCTTTTAACATGGGTATGAACAAAGATATCCTGAACATTTGAGTGAAATACTTTTACCATGCATGGCAGCACACTGAGCGAGTTAAACATATTTTCTGTGCGATCAAACGCAAGTTCAAGCGAAAATAACAAGGTATGAGATCTAGGGCTGTAAACGAGTTCTAAAACAATGAATCGAATGCTAGGGGTCCGTCTGCAACAATCACAGTTTAGAAATGACTAGAGTCTATTGAAAAAAAAAATACTTAGGTAAAAAATTGATGCTCCGTCAAATATATACAACAAAATTACTGATCAAGGTTCGAGTCATTTTTTAACGACTCGTCAAGGCTCATATCATAATAAACCAAAAACAACGGCTCGAGTTTCTCAGAATCTCTGAACATCGTACAAAGTGTTAGGACTCATGGACTCATCTTAATGACTTTTCACAGCCCTAAATTGCGATCCTTCCTTCTGCTCTTTATTGACCAAACTTGCCACATTCTTTTCGACAATTTTAACTGAAATTAGACTACGTGTAACAAGTTACAATTAAAACAAGTTCATTTTTTGATTCCGTTATGTGCAATTTAAAAAGGTATCTAATAAACTTTAAACACACATTCCTCTTTTACTTGGAGTGTTTTGACCCATTGAGAATGGAAATGAGAATGATCTAGAAGCGGAAACGAGTTTTGAGATCAAGCCTTAATGTCACCGATAGGCAGCGAACGGATGGAAAAGACATATCATATCATGTCCGAGACGGTTCTTGCTCGAAGTTGGTTTGAAGAGGTCCAAATTGCAGGGCAAATTTGATGGCTTGAAAGTGCTTTAACTTAGAAACCGGGCAATCAACCATTTCATTTCATGACTAAATGACCAAAAGCACAAGGGGCAAGAAACATAGAAAAAAACGTGGTATTTTGTGCTTGAAAGTGTGTTTTATAGTAGATAGTGTACTTTGTAGAACTATATTTGAGTATATAAATTGTAAAAAAAAATAATTCTTCTAATTTATAATTAGGTCAAACAAACATTCGTAATTTCTTCAAATTTCACATTTTCTTCTCATAAACGTATTTTATGTATACCTATCATACGTACACCCTTTAAAATTGATTTGCCTATTTTAACTAATGGTATGTGTTGAAGAAAATTCAATTTGTGTCTTTAAGGGTTTTTCCATTTGACAAAACGAATGTTTTAACCGTCCGAAAATTTACACGGTTTCCACAACACAAGTCGACCTCAAATTTTGAGGAAAATTTTGATTCTTCAAGTGTCTAATGTTTTCCTTCAGATTTTCAGCCCTTAACAGGGCGGGCGTTTAATTTGAATTAGAAAGCTCATCAGATATAAGGTGAACATAATTCCCAAATTGATTTTCTTTCTCCACCTTCCTGATGACTAAGTTTTTCTTGCAACTAGGGATCTGACTATTTTAAAGTTCAGAGAATATAATGCTACGTGGAGTTTTCGAACGAGGTACAGGTTTATTGTGAAAGTGATCCTAATATTATTTCTCAACTTTCCGAGTAATACTTTAATTAATGTTTTATTTATGACATATTTTAACATATTAAGTCAATCTCTTTACATTTGCCATTGTTTCTGTAATTGCGATATTGAGGAAAAAGATAATATTTTTGGCTTTCTGAAAATATTTTCTGTCTAAACTCGGAAAATGAATACTCCATATTAAGGTCTCAAAATTAATATATTAGCCCGCTCTCTTGCAATCGCTTTTACATACAATTCTAGCAAAAATCCTGCCCCTTGAAATAATCCTTCAATATATGTGATCTTGTAATGGCTTGCTTCTGTCTCAACTGAACTTCGGAACAAAGAAGCAAACGTTCCCTGCAAATTCACTTAGGGCAAATTTTGAAAAAACATGATTTTGATATTTACACATTTAATAATACTAAGCGTGGCTTTGTAAGAGTGTCGCAAATTGTTGGGCTTTCATTCTACGGGCCCAGAAAGTGATCGAAAGAAGAGCAAAAGGAGAGAGATCAAATTTACCCAAACCAGCATATAGGTTTCCTTTCCCATAGTCATCATGACGCTCATCCTCACTTTCCAAGATGTAGTGACCTTCTTTATGATTCCTTTGGACTCCGAACATGCACCAGGCAACGAAATAAAGCCCACATAGAGCGGCTACAATAGCCAGCAACAGGAAAATAAGGCCAATCCCCGACATATTCCAACCTGGAAAACAATGAAAGTCAAAGTCAAAAAAGATACTGTGGCTGGCATTATGCTTCGGTAAATGAAAGAACAATTCTTCAAAATCCAATAAAGAGGTAATGTAGATCGGGGAGGAGATACATGTTTTCAGCTTTAGCAAAATTTTGCACAAGTAACTGTTTCATTGTGCAAAGTTCATCCACGGTTAAAACAAATGGCAATGAATGGGTATTCCCGTGCTTTGATCAACGTCAAAACAAGTCGTTTCATTTCTGTGACATGAACGTATCTGATTGTATTGCGTTAGTACTCCTTCATTATCAATCAAAACATGATAGTAAGAATCGTGTTTGCCATTGAATCTGAAGCAGAGATCGCACATCGATGAGAGAACTTGAACCAACCTGAGCGTTTAGGTCTGGCCTGAGTTTGTGATGAATGCTGCCTGTTGAAGTTGTGTCCTAGTCGACCAACTCCACGTCTGTGACCTCGGCCAAAGGAACCTCTTCCGCCCCTTCCACCGCCACCCCCACGGCCACCTCCTCGACACTCAAGCTCCGGTGCAAAAACTAGTATTAAAACTAGTGCGATCAGAACGAACTGAATCGACACTATTCGGGGGACTAAAATTATTTAGAGTCGGTGTGGGTAAAAGCTTGTAGTCTAGGAGCTTCTACTATATCACTCAGGTGCTTGGATAATATAAATCGTACCTCTGCCAGACTCGATCATTCGTTCGTGCAAGCACCACACCACTTGATTGGTCCCTTCTTCTCCGTCCAACAAGCTTTGAGGATGGTACTGGTGCGGTGTGCGAGATCACAGAAGGCGTCCCAGGGCAACAACATACTGAGTACTGGCCAGCTTCAGTACCAAGCCTGTTTGGCGACATTCAGCCGACACGGAGAGATTGGTCTTGAGTCTCCAACCCCGAGAGTGACTTCTACTCCTATTGCTAGATGGCCCGATTGAGATTGAGTCGTGTTCGTCCGGGCCTTGGTGGCTACCGCTAGCAATCTTGGTGGTGACTATGGCCATTTTGGGCTGGCCAAACGTCCTATCTATGTCTAGTGAGGAGAGGACGGCCAGGCACACGGTACATCATTCTGAACGGTTCTTGGTCTCTGATCCAAATTCACCAGGTGGCCCCCCCACACCATTACCCTTGGCATGCCCCGTGAAACTGGACCCAGTATGAAACAGCCAGAGCGGCTCAATCAATGAAGGGATGGGGCCGTTGGAGCACTTGAAAGGGTTCAATGTTGATGAATCATGAGTTTAAAGCTTGGCAGGCGGGCAGACAGGCAGGCAAAGACATTAAAATGAGACGGTCGCGGTATGGCACCCTGAAGAACTCCGGAATGAACATTTTGGAATTGAGCTTTAAATGCCATGATAAGGATCGTACAGGCGGCTCTTGGGAAAGGCTGTTCGTTAGGGCAAGTCTGATCAATCTTTCTTCCATTGATGTCTCGTAATTTAATCTAAGACGCCAAGGAAGTCATCTTTACGTTGACAAGTTTAATGGTGTTGCGAAGGAACTGTTTAGATTACTGCCGATTCACGC